>NC_071098.1:9955000-10255000 GCF_027358695.1 Spea bombifrons
TGTTTTTGAATATTTTTTTGTATGTTTTAAGAATGTTTGCATTCGAACCAAAATGTGTACTTGCCAACCACTGTGTAAAACCTGCTTTGTTATTCACCAATGTACAAGATCCCAGTTCAATCTCGTATGTGGGGTGTTTTTTTTTTTTTTTTGTAGAAATAGAGCTGTTCAGGGCTGTTAAGGGTCTCGACACTAATCAATTATCACATATGTGGCAGATATTGATGAATTTCATGGATCATTTAACAACCTTAGAAAATACAACTTTAATTTTCTTCCATGTAGCCCTGTTGTACTGTATTGCTTTATACATTCTTTTAAGCCCATAGTGCTGGGATGTGTAGCCTTTAACATAAAGGTGTATTACCTGCTAACATTTACTTTGCTTCATTTGTTTTCTTGATGGCAGTTGTGTTTGTTTCCTCTAAATGCTTTTATTAACTATGCAATTTAGTAGCTCACTAATAAGCGACCCTTCACATTGTACAGAAATGCATCCTAAAACGTCTAATCACCCTCTATTTGTCGACATGCTGTACGTAAACGTGGGAATTATCAAATGGTTCTTTTTCAGATGCGCTAGTTTACTTATTTATGTACAAAGTAATTTTGAAATTGTCAAGTGGCCAAAGGTATTTTTCGTTAGTTGGCGATTCATAGGTTGGCAAATATACATAGAATGCTAAAAACACATTCTTCATTTTTTTGTTAATTTTAAGGGAATGTAACAATACCTCTTGATTTGCGCTCATAACCCCATCAACGGTACAACTTGTGTTGAGATGGTACCCTACTTTAATGAAAGGGGTAGCCATCCTCTGTAATACCTTGAGGATTGTGAGGCCTATATTGGTGTGAATTGGGTATCACAAGTTGCACTGTATGTCTTCAGATGGTCTTGAAATGTTGTTTTTAATGATGCATTTCTCCCAATATATTCATATTTAAGAATATGAAACTCTACCTCAATAACCTCAAGTGAAAATATTCCATTTATTCAGATGAAATGTTTTTTGGTGTGTTTTACTTATGGGTTACATACAGTTTTATGTGCATGAAATGGTTAGGTAGATTGAATTTTTTCCAGGGGAAAACTACAATGGTAGGTTTGTTATAATTGAAGAAAGATTCCTGAACCCTATAACCTTTCTGTGTTTTAGTAAATATAGAACGAATGTGTGATTGGGCTGTATATTATTAGATATTACACTTATACCAGTAATTAGGACTCTTTACAGGGAAAACATGGTGCTCGGGTGTTCAATTTTGTCTTCCAGTAATATGCCTTTATTTCCATATAATACTGAAAATGGGTCAGTAGTGTAGAACGATTATGTTATATTACTTAACTATTTAAAGCATGTGCCAATTTTCATCCGTCACACTAAGGTGGTCACCCTACTCCAAGACTAATAGCTGAAAGACATGCCTAATGATACTTTTCCTTATAACACAGTTAATGGGGAAGGAGGAACTACACAATGCAGAGTGTCACCCCAGGTTCACATGTCATAATACCTTCCTTTTATTTATTATTTTTTTTTTTTAGGAAAAAAACCCAATTATTTAAAGGCTCAGAAACAAAAACTGTTTATAATTCAACACTTATTCAGACACAAGGATGAGATCAGATCGTGTACCTTATCTCAACCTATTGAATATCAGATGCCAGCAATAAACATTCAATATTATAGATGTTGGAATAATTTCCCGGAATCTTCATTTATCAAAAAATATTTAGTTTTATTTATCATGATCCAAATGTGTTTGGGCACTGAACTGTAAATCAATTCCTTATGTATCATAGCACAATGGGGTTTATTAAATAATTTCCTTTGGAGAAATCTCACGCATTAAATAGGACCAGCTCAGCCCTTCTTGCCGTAGACGCGTGTCAGTGTTTCCCTTCATAATAAATAGCAAAGAGAGAAAGTTAAAACCACAACTCCTGCCAACGGTTCTACCAGTTCTACAGTCAACTCTCCCTTTAGTGTATAAGCTTCAATCCAGAATCCCATCATATGAAAATAGTATTTAACCTTAACCAGAGGCCTGAAGACCTCATTGAAATGCGATGGTGAAATGTTGAAACATCACCTAAAAGTTGTAGCACGTTTCGTTTTGGGGGTTTTCTTTTTAGTGCGAATGTAAAATGACTCCTTTTTTTTTTTGGCTACCATTCATTTAGGTCAAGCAGGCCGTGGGCTTAAAAGGACTCTTTCTGAGAAATCCAAAACAAGCGTCTCTGGACAGTCATGCTGCTGGACAGCTTCATCGGAAACATTCCATTAGTAGCCACCTTTTAAGGAGGACTGCCAGCGCTCCTACTAAAGGTCAGCAAAAAAACAAAAAGGGCTTTCCAGAAATTGCCATTGACTCCAAAGACAACAGCTCAGAAGGAGCTAGCGAAGACAGAGAGACTGACGATTGCTCTCTACCCCGCTTTGATAAAGAGCCTGAAAGTGCTTCTCCAATCCTACCTTCCAGAGATGGTACTCCCACAGAATTAAACAGCAAGAGTATAAAAGGTAAGAACTTTAGTTCAGGTAGAAACAAAAGTCACATCCGTATTTCTAGGGGTACAGCTTTCAGTGAAACCGTGCGAAGGGCCGAAAGAGCCCCCCTTCAAGACAGCCCATCTAATAAACCAGGTGTTTTTGCTCGCTGTGCAATGAATGGTTCTGGTAGGATTGGAATGGCTACTAATTGTATGAAATGCATGATTGGTTCGAAAGAAAGCCCAGATTTAGAATGTAAGTGGAGCGATAACACCGGCCGACCTATTTTAAGCGAAATTCCAACTCATGATCAGTACAGTGGTGGTGGACCTGGAGAAGAAAGGTTGGAGTTGAACTATTATGGCATCACAGATCAGCCAAGAAGGCAACAGCCAGATTTGTTAGCACTCGGTGACAATGGCAATTCTGATGATGTACCCAGAAACTCTCAGTCTCTTGTAATCCTGGGAAAGAAAAATGGAGACCCCAAGTGCGCTGGGATGAAAAGTCATCCTAGACAGAGATGGCAGTGCCAAACTGGTGGCAAATACGGGAGTACCGTCAATTTGGTCCCTGCTGGCAGTGGTTCAGTATCTTCCAACTCTAGCAGCCTAGAAAGTCTTGGAAGTCCAGAGTTATCTTTGGGCTGGCATGAAAATTCTCGAAGGCAAATGGGCACCCTACAAAGGGAGATGAACGCCTTATACGTTCAAAAGTTGGAGGAAATTCGAAGTAAATCCCCTTTATTCTTTACTGGTAAGACGACATTCATTCCAGCCATTACCAATGTAGCGCTTTCCATCACACCATAGAGTTTGAATAGCTGTCCATCTAGTGCTGTGATTAGAGTCTAAATCCATTAGTACCATTTAGACGCTGTATAGTATAGTCATGCATTCCACATCATGTGTGTTCTTGTATTAAATAATAACCACATTGTTCTGTGATGTTAACTTGCCAACCAGAGCAATTTTGTTTCAGTCTTTCCTATAAAGAAATCCCTGTATGATTGTGTCAGACTATGCTGGGAAAATAACATTCTGGATCCCTGAGTGACGACTTCTTTCCCTGTGATGCTTCTTTTCTGCAAACCTGATAGGCATAATGGGGACTTTTGGAAATCACTTGTTTAACACCAATAAAAGTAACATCCTAAATTAGTGTATCATTAGAATTATACGAAAAAATCTAAATTGTCAACTAGCATATGTTTTTAATTGCCTATTTAGTCTTCTCAATTATTTTTTTTGTGTGACCCAAACAAAAACATTTGCTTTGAGTTTACACAGAGCTGACAGAATGGCTATTTGGCAGTTGGTTGGGGAGATAGGAACTTGTGAAATATTATAATATAATTTGCATTTACTCCTTATGCTTTAATTGCATACCCAGGGCAGGAGAGCGCTCTCTAAAACATCAGCTGGTTAAGTAGTAATCTGGGAAGCAGATCTGCAAAACCATATTCTGCATACATCAGACCTTTAAAAACATCTCATTTTTCTTTTGCCATATCAGTGTTGTAAATAACAAATGTAAAAGTGAGTCAGTTGGTCGGCCACCTTAAATGAGAAGCACTATTTTTGTTAAATGCCACCATTGGTGTTGGGTGGGACCAGGTTGGGGCCCAGAGCATATAATATGTTTGATTATATGGGTTGAGATATAGGCGGTAATGCGGTATTATTTAAGCCTTCAATAGAAGAGGTAGAAGCAGACAATTACATAATTAAAAGTTTGTGAAAAGTATGAACTGTTAATTGGGCCAAAAAAAATGGCCACAGCAGATGTTTATTATCTGCTGTCATAAAGTGTCATTGGTTAATACTAAGCTACTTGTGACTCTGACGATACATTTAGCAACTTCGAATATGTAGCTTAGTGTTAAAATATGTAACATAGAATATGTAAGTTAGTGTTAGAGTTTACACTCTTTATTCAACAAAGTTGTGATAAAATTAGTAAAAACATGAATAATGACTTTATGCTTTACAAAATAAATTGAACATCATAATTGTGTTAGCGCTGATTTCTCAAAAAAAAGTTTTTCATATTAAAAGATAAACGGGGTATTTCAAAATACACTGGAAGCTCTGGACACCAGCTGCTAATGGTCTGGTGGAAATGATCTGGGAGATCCATGAGCTTTCTTTTTTGCTTCTCGCTTGCTGACCCTGGGTTTTTTTATGACAAGTGCTAGGCTATGATGTCTTATCGTGACCGCTAATGATACCGGTGCCAGTAAGATTTCCCTTCCACTATACCCAAGGAACGGCATAGCCCTCAGTGGCTGTGCCTGGTATGGATACTGAAAAAGTCTTATTGCGAGGTGAAAGAAACAGCTGTCCAAGTAGGGCATTAGCACAGCGCCCTCTGCTGGTAGGTGCTGCACTGTACACATATACAGGAATATGATAATGCCCTGAGATGCATATGTTTGATATAAAAAGGATTAAACCGTGAACGTCTGTTACTGATTATTTAGTCAGTCACATAGACACATTAAGTGAAAAATATGTCATACAATCCAAAATAAAAATGTAGTAATCTACTAATGCAGAAGTCTGTTGTGTGAAAAATGCCAAGCAGTAAAAGCTGCAGCTTTTTTTTTAAGCAAAAAAATGGAGTTAAGCCAAAATTAAACATTTTTTATTTTGATTCTTTAACTGGGGTTTTGGGGAAAAAAACATTGTATGAGCCTTGCTCTCGAGTGTTTTGTTAGAGTGCCCTCTTCTCCTCCGAGAGTGTCCTCTTTAATGGCACTGTGGTTATTTTGTGCAGAGATTCCCCAAAATTTTAAACTAAAAGACAACATAAATTGCTCTGGTTGGACCGCATCACGTAGCTTTTTTTATACAGTGTCTTGTCATTCTTCCCTCACGTTTTATGTTTCTTCTAATTTCCTTAAATTCTCCCCTAACTAACTGTTCTCCTCTGTTCTGCTTCTCCGTCTGTACTTTGCCTCTCTCTCTAGTTAAAGACTGAATGGACAAGCGAGTTAAGGTAACCCTCTCTTACTATGCTCTTGCATCATGGAAAAGAGTATGTTTTGTGATTTTTTTTTTATTTTTTAATTTATTTATTTATTTATTTATTTTTTATTTACAAATTTTGTGCATACTTCTCATGATTTCTTCTTTACCCAACACTGGAATACATAAACATGAATTTTCAAGGATTGCAATGGAAATCCACCCTCCCCTCAAATCCAAACTAGCCATTTTGTTTTAGGTAGAGTTGAAGTGGCCAGCCCTTAGGTTTACAGTTCTCTTGTTAAATGGCAGCTGCTGCAACTTGTGATGCTCAGTGTGCCTTATAAGTTGAGGATCATGGGAGTTATTGTATACATTGCTTGGTGTGACATCGTATTGTGTGCCTGTGTTGTTGGCATGTTGTATGTACCAGTTGGACCTTTATATATGTTTCTTTAGTGGATAATGTTGACTAAGATCAATTATTCATCTTGATTGATTGGTTTAGTAAATCGATGACATTTGTAATCATGAGAAGGGGCAGATGGAATTTTGGAGACTTGTATTTACATGAAATATTTTAGTGTAATAATTAAAATACCAGCAGTATTATTGCAAATCATTTCTGGGAACTGAGTGAGGAAGAAATATTTTTATGGATAAGGATATGTGATGGGTGACATGACCATGTTCTGGCTGGTGGAGGGCTCACAGCTTTTCCAATATATCAGCCCAAAACTCATCTGGCAGGTAACACACTCCAAACATGTTATCTACTCCTTCATAGCTATATGGAAACCAAAAGGTACGCCCATTATAATTGTGATTATTACATTTCTTTAGACTTATCAAGTTCTATCTTTTTTCTTTTTTTTTCCAGACAACAGACAAATCTCAATTTATAGGTCGGTCTCTTCGTTATGCAGTCTGGAAACTATTACGGAAGAGCCTTTGTTTGCCAAGGAAGTTCCTTTCATTGGTCCGACTTTTCCTCCTCAGCCAACTGTCTCTCTCCAAAAGAAAAATAGTGCCCCACATGATCAACCCAAGGAATCCCAATCTGAATGTAATCACATGAACAGTACCTCTGAAAACGTGTACAGACCAAATAAGCTGAATGGTGAATTTGCAATGACTAATGGTCCACTTTTAGATCATGGAAGAAACCATTCAGGAAGACCTTATAAAGACAAGAATGGAAATGTATTGAGTTACCTCAATGGGAAAGGTGAAACCACAGTAACCTTAACTTCAACAAAGTTAAAACCAGGAATGTCTTTATTAGCTGATATTTCAAAAAATTGCACTGAACATTGTCAAGTAAAACAGAGTTTAGCTGACCGTTTTACCAGTAATAAAGCTGAGGGAAATAAAACAATGCATTCTCAACCACCTGAACCACAAATAAGACTTAAACCACACATGAAACCTTCCTTAGGTTCTACTTCTGTTCAAAAACTGCAGTTCGACAGACTTGTTCAGCAACCAACAATAGCCCGTGCTGGCCCACCGACAATTGTAAGAAGAACAAAGAGCGAGGGCCAAGTAATTGCAGGCCGCTCAGCCTTAAAGTCTCCTGTGGCTGAAGTGTATTCAGATGCCACCATCAACGATAAGATTTGGAGCAAATTAGAGTTGAATAGTCATAGGGACAGCATGTCTTCGTCTTCCAGTAAGTCATCCAATGACACAGTGATTGATCTGTCTTTGCCCAACTTAGCTCAAAAGAGTTTGCTTGATCTTGATATCTCTGATGATGACTTTGAAAACCTACATCTGAAAAATACCCTCCGTCCAAGATCGGCAACAACTTCAGCAAGAGAAATGTCATTAGGTGTAACTAAAAGCAAGTCCAATCCTAATCTAATGTCGAATAACCAAGCAATAGATGACCTCAGTCCAAGACCGTTGGCCAGGAGCCCTGAAGAAGCATTGCCACCTTTGCCACGACGGAACACTTGGAATAGACTGTATGTAGAGAGCCTAAAACAGACCATTAAGAAGCCCAGCACCGATAATAAACCGTCACCCAACCAGTCAATGTCCAAAAGTCTTGGGGATCTAACCTCAGATGATATTTCCAGCAATTTTGAAAGCAAGTACAGGAGCATAAGCAGAAGTTTCATCACTAGGTCAACAAGGACACAGAAGAGACCAGTAGGCATGAAGGCTCCTATTACATCTACAGATGCATTAACAGAGCAACTGCGGAAACTAACAAGTTTTCAGAGAGAAAACGATATCACTTCTCCTACAGATTTTAAACCTGTTCAATATGATGATGATGGAATGAATCTTCTGAGAAGAACATCCTCAAGGAGTCAAAGCAGAGTGAGATACATTGCAAACAGAGCCAAGCAGGCTCAAGAAAGGCAAAGACTTCAAAATCTGTGTCAGATAAACGGTAATTCCTTAGAGGAAAGAGGGAATCCTGAAGGAGCCTGTGCAATAACCAAAGGCATCTGTATGGATACTGTGACACCCAAACAGCTTGCATCTGAATCTTTGGACACGTTTGGGCCATGATTATATATGAGCACATGTAGCATTTATGTTCCTCTAAACGGTGTGTTTGATAAATATGTCCATGCAAGATATACCTCAAAGGGAACAGAAGAAGGTAATTCCTTTTGTGTTAGAAACTGTACAGGACAGCTTAAATCCTAAAGCACTTAAGTACTGTGTATATTACAATTTAAATTGGTCAATTTACACTGGGTCTGCAGTTCTTGAGCTGCCTTGCTATAGTCTATTTTTAATCAGATGAACCTAGATCATAACCTTATACTCTGGAGGTACAGCTTCACCTCTGGCACAATTTATCTTGACACTGATATTCGCACAAATGCAAATTTAAGGGCCAATATACAGAATGCTATCCTTGATTCCTATTGCTTAAACAATATGTGAATTTATTTTTAAATTGCAGCTGTACATAGCACCTTTTAAATTACATTTTTGTTTGCACTGCCATACAAGATTTTCAATATATGGTATGTTTTAAAAAAAAATTACATTTTAAGATTCTTCCTAATGTATAAACAGTATAAAACAATGCATTTCCTCATATTTTTTTTTGGTTTTAGTTTCTCAAAAGTTTTCCATTACAGCATTGTGCTAGATGTTCATTTTAGACAAATGTATTAGTGAGAAAAAGTGTATATTTTTTAAACTTCATTTAAACATTTGTTGGGTTATTTTTATGATCTAGTTTTTTTTTGTCATATTAATATTCTGTATATTACAAAACTTTAACAATATGTTTGTACGCAAACTGACTATACTAAATAAAAGTATTTAACCTTATCGCCTTTCTATTTTCTGATAAAATAATTTACCATTTTTATTAAACTTTATTTTATTCAATGGGGCATCCCAATGCTTTCACTGCTGGTGTTAGAGCATAAATATATGATCTGCACCTAATTGTAAAAAGATTTTTTGTTTTGTATAATGTTTATTTTGCGAAAAGCTAGTACATAAATCATTCCTCCCACTTTTTAATTAAAACAATGCACCCCAAGTTAAAGTATATTTTGTGAGTTTGACCAAATTGAACACCGAGGGGCTCAGTGAGGTCATAGAGGGTGGCGTGATCTTGAGGTAGTAGCATGACAGTTTGTGTCATGTGTGAGCTGCCCTGAAGGCAATGCGAGCGATTGTGTGTGTGTGTTAGAGTGAGTGTGTGTGAGACTGTGTGTTGGAGTGAGTGTGACTTTCTGTGTATGTTAGCTACAGCGGTAGAGTTGAAAAGGGCATTTGGCTTTATATGTCCCCTTGGCCAGAAGGTGCAAGCCCTCCCCTGATACCAGTATCTGTTAATGCTGAAAGCCTACTACATAAAGTTATGCACAATTAAGAAATTACCGATCTATTCAACTTTTCATTTGAGGTTCATCATAGCCTGCCTGGAGTAGTCCTGTATTTCTAAAGCCTGTTATCACAATGAATGATGAAAAACTTAAAATATTCTGTACTTTTCAGTTCCATCTTTTCTGTTTTCTCACCTACAAGTTAAATTTCTCGGTTTGTAAGACCAGGGGTTGCCTGATGGTTCCGCTGTCTCTGTTAAGTCCGCTTACTCTTCAAATGATTGTCTTTATGGAGGTTGGGGTTGATGGGACGTAATATTTTATGTCTTTCATCTCCTGATGTCCCTCTTTTGTAGGCGTTCAAAATGTTTAATGGATATGAGTGCATCACAATGTTATACATACCTAAAAGTCACAATATACTATATATAGAAAAACCTAAAATAACATCTAATTTAAGCGTTGGGAGAAATAAATGTATTGTCAAGATTCTGCATGCTATCATTAAAACAGATTTAATAAAATGACTCAACACAAGAAAAATATAACTTTTTTTTATTCTATTTTTTTCTCACACAGTCAAGGAATTCTAGACTTCAGAACTTACTGATGAGGGTTGATATGATAAAATGTTCCTTTTAAACAGTTAACTGTATCCCAAGAATAAAACGGTTTCTTTATATAGCACCAAACACATTATGCAGCTGCGTGCAATGAGTAAATACATTGTAGAAATAATTGGGGACATTCGAAGTTCAGTTCTTGAAACTGACGGTCATTGAAAAGAGGCAGGAAAAGTCTTCTCCCTAACTGCGAGTATTCATTAAAGAAAAACTATGTCACAGCTTTAAGCATAATTAAACCTTAGAGGGCCAATCATGTGTCTCATACATGGTGACACCCTACAGTCCCTCTTATTGAAAACAATCACAAACACAAAAATGTGTTTTCTGTAGGAAGTGTGCCTGCCAATCTTGATTCTAACTCTTGGTTAGTATAGTTCCTTATCTTTATATCTAATCTCTCTAACACGTTTACCCTGAAGTGATATTTCTCCTTTAATGCATGGGAACAATCATGCAAAACTAGAAAACCTGAAGTCAGAATAACTCCTACTAGTATACACGTAAGATGTATAAGATACATATATTACGCATACTAAAGTGTATGTAGGATTTTGGAAAGTGGCAGACTATAAACTCTAAATGGGGTAAGGTGGGCCGATCTAAGTAATTGTGCTGCCTGGTTCCAAGGATGACATGTGCCCTTTGTGTCTTGTGTTCTCACTCACGCTCTTATTCTCTCTCAGGGTCTCCCTACCTTCTCTGCCAACGGCTTCCATGTCCTTCTTTTTCGCTGCTCCAATTCTTCTCTTGTCTCTTCTGGTTCCTCTGTCTTCTTTTTTTTTTGTCTGCTTCTGTGTGAACCGGGGCTCTTAGTCAGGGGAGTATTTGGCATATATTTGCACAGACTACCACAACACATATGCACATACTAACACACATTTACAACCAACACACTCATGTTAGCACATACTCCCTCTGTCACACACACATACACACATGCTGACACACTTACACACATAAATTTTTACAATGCTTCAATTATTCATAGTATTAATAAGATGGTACAACATACAATGTTTTTTCTTAATGTACAGAAAATGTCAATGCATTTTTAGGGTGAAACCTAATTAAAAAGATCTACATTTACAGTGAATATCATGTTCATACAAACGTTATGTTCAATTAGTTGAAGTGAAGAGAAAATAACCCCAGTAAGTCTGGGGGGGGGAAAGCCAAACGCACAAAAATGGAATTAAATTAAAACTGTCTTAATAACTGGCTGCGTTAGAGAATCCTCCACTATGGGCCAGTGTTTCCATGGTAACTGTAACCACAGTGATTTTGGCTCCTCGTCACCATAGAAGCCTCTGTAAGATGAGTGACTGAGAGGGGTCCTTGTCATAAAAGGTGAACTTATTTACATTCACAGAACAATATGCTAATATTTGCATAATTGTAATTATTGGCCAAAAGGCCTAAAATATTTTTCAAAACTTGCCAAGTTGGCCTGTTACAGTTCTGTTTATTATTGAAAGGAGGATAAATATGATTTTAAAAAAAATTGTGTCAAGGTTTGATAATTTACCCTCGGTGGTCTTTTTCTGTGGGCCTCGGGCCTCGCAGAACCTCCATGTGGTATATTCCCTAGAAGAGAGAGGATAATCTAAGAGTTGAGGTTTCAGTTCTTAAATATATACGATGAAGAACCAAACTCAGTGAGCTTCTGCTGCAGGAAGCGCTTGGCTGGCCCTGGATAATGTGATAAAAATCTGTGATATTTCCTCAGTGTTTTTCATTGAATTATGCATTATACTGGGTCAGTTCCACCCTCCATCCTGGTAAAACTTGCCAGTGTTGGTCCTTCATAAAAAATAGGGAAATTAGAACGTTTTTAAACTCTCCTGCCAGCTCTCCCTTTAGTGAATGGACCTATATGCTCCTTGATGGAACCTTCCGCAAAATGGCCGACACACCATATGCATTAAAGTGCCTGGAGCGTCCCTGTAAGTTTTTAATGTAAGTTTTTTTTGTCCTCTATTAAACGTATTTGAAGTCGATTACTAGAGTTCATGACATTCTATCTAAAATATTGTAGAGACAGAAAAGTGGAAGACCGCTCTGGACAGATGCATTCAACAGAATCGCCACTCTTCAAGGGACACAACATTATATTTGCACAGGTAATTTCGCTAATCGAAACGAATGCAGTCTGGAAGGGATATCCTAAACCATTCATTCCTGTGTTCCCCAAATCACAGATGTTGTGAGACAGATATTAAAGAGATACTCAAAGATCATTACTGACAGAACAAGAATGAAAGGCACGTCTCTCAGGAGCGCTGTAAAAATAGATCAGAACGCATAACCTTTCTTTTACCCGTCCAGATGTTTCCCCAGAGAGCGCGGTGGATGTAAAGGCGACAAACCTCTACTTGAATGTGTACGTGATTAAAACCCATTTGTACTGTGCGGAAAAATAAAATGAGGCATCTATATTTCTTCTTAATGATCTGTCCGCCCTCACTGATGATGCATTAATTCTCAAAACATTGCATTTTCGCATTTAGTATTCAGTCGATAGATCGAACGGCCATGCAAAAAAAGAGCGAGTGACACAAAGAGTAATGCTAACTATTCTATCAATTAATAATCACTGCATCCTATTGATCAAGCAGGGGTATAATCAGTTCTATCTCTAACACGTACATCCTATTAACCCCTTGGTGGCTAGGGGTCCTTGGACACATTGTCATGAAATCAACTACCAAGCCCTCTGGCTATCTAGGGGTTAATAGAATCATATCGTATAGGATGGGTTTTTATAATTAACATGGTGGAGTTGAGTATAGCTTCCTCGTCTAACCGTCTACGTATATTGCTGAAGAGGTAAAAATACTGTGTTAAAATAAAATATATATTTTTAATGTTATGTTTATTAATATAAATATTTTATCATGTTTGAAGTCTGCTTTTAGTGTGTGTGTAATTCAGCTTGTTTCCTTTCTTAAGACATCGATTTATTTCCTACCAATAAAAAAATGTGGGTAGGCCATATATCATCTAAACCTATATACTGCAGATTTTGAGGATCAGAGTTATGTAAGGAAGATAAAAGTTTTTATTAGCAGTAATTAAAAATGTGTAAATTGCCAAATATTTAAAAGTTAAACTGAAATGTAACTGTATCTGAATGTGATATCTTTTTCATAAGTTACATTCAGTGCTAAACTGTATACATTTGGGAAAGAGCTGCTGCAATTCTTCATAATATAGCTTTAGGCAAGCAAAAGTAAGTGCAAGCATTAAGTCGGGGCTGGACTAAGGATTGCGCAAAGTATAGAAATATTCCACACTTTGCGATTGCCATGTGTCTGGTCTAAGCCAGCATTGGTCCCCCAATCCATCATGGTGTGTGTTATGTTAAAATACAAAATAGCCCAAATTTGCTCTTTTTATCGGAATTTTTAGCAAAAGCCAAGAATTGTCAAGATACCAAAATCGAAAATATCAACAGGACCTGAATCCAACAAACATTTTTTCCCAGATGTACACATTTTAGCGATACAAGCCCCCCCTAAGTTTTAGTGCTAAAACAAATCTAGATCTGAAGAGCATGGATTAAATCACCAGCTAATAATTTATTTACCAAGTAGTTCGTGTATATGGTGGGGGAAGTCCACACAAGAACCACCCCAAATTACACCCAACAGCAGAATCAGGTGTTTAAAACCCTTAATGCTGTTAATATGATTAGTTGTGGTTTGGTGCTTTCAAGGAAAGTTGAATAAGGAGACAATTGAAACATGAATGGGAAAGGCATATGGCTCCTTAATTTAACACTAGCCCAAGGACTGACGAAGATCTGGGTCTTTATATCAGGAAAACCTGGCACACTGGATGGGCCGAATGGTTCTTTATCTGTTAAATTCTGTGTTTCTATGTAATAACGGTATGGTATGATGTATGAAATTACTCTCGGGTGGTTCTCCTACATAATTAAAACTGTTTGATATTCAGTATTTTTATTTCATTAAAAACTCGCCGTTCTTTGTTTGGAACCTTATTGTATAACCCTGGAGGCTAGGTCTACACTTTATGAATAAATTATATAGGAAGAAAAAAAATATATATGTCAACGTGTCATTTTGTATCGAACTAATTATTGTATGGGCTACAATAAAACGAGCCAGGCGTTCAAAATTCCAGATGTCTTCAACCAGCTGAGCTTCTGAACTCTCGCCTTTCAATACAGTCGGGTTTTATGATCTTGCTATATATTATTCTCCCAAAGGGATCCCATAATTATCCTCCAGTCAATCAATGAGAAAAATAGAGGCAGTAATGCTCACATTCCTAACAGGGGCCATCAAACCATGAGGGTTACTTGCTCCTCCTTCCCGAATTCTCAGCATCTCCTATTGAACTGAAGATCTGCTGTTTTCTTCCACTGATTTCTCTCCTTGTATTGCCATTTCAGTGCAAGGAAGAATAACAGACCTGAAGCTCACGCAAAGATTGAAGAACAGAAATTGTAAGTACTCACAGATGACTAGTGCTTCTTCTATCGCTTTCCCTTCTAATTAGACTCAATCTATTTTAACAGCTATTTCATAAAAGATTTCCGTTATACTAATATTTCTCTGAAATCTCTTTTTACGTTGTTTTGATCATGTATAATCCATTCCATAGATTCAAATGAAATATACATATGGAAAAACATTCTAGATTTGTTGTTTGTTCTAGAATCAAAACTATTCATCATCCCAGAGTTGACACAAATTCACAGAATTATTATTATTATTATAGAATAATAAGTAATTTATTAAAAATTCTTAAATAGATGGGCTCAGATGCAATCTTTTACAATTTCTCAAGGAGAAACATTCTAATCTTAATTAGAAGTAGAGTCTCCTGAGATGGTGTCTTGCTTTACCCATTTATATACATTTGTGGGGTTGTTTAATGCCTAATATACAGTAGAGGTGATACATTTTGTATGTTTAGTTTGAAGTTTCATAATGTGCATATTTGACTTATTTTAATAAATGCATTGAAGTTCTGAAAACTTTTACACAAGTTTGTAGTTGACGTCTTAAATTCTTAAATAACCATAAATATGTTCGTAAATGTAAAATAGCCGAGCATTATAGCCTATTATCGGAGATCCTATATGCCAGGTATTCAATGTCTACTAAGAGACGCAACAAATAACATCACAGTGAGAAAATATACAAATATGCTATTTTTAGAAATTGTGGTACTGATTTAATTACCTAGCAACGCATCAGAAATGATGGTTACCACTTGCGTGTGCATTCTTATTTAATTTGAGGCAATATTCTCTTTAGTTGAGAATATTTCACGCGGGTATTTTTGTTTGTGAGTCTTAAAATGGAAAGAATTGCGCGTTCATAAGTGCGGTTACTGTGTCGGTAACATAAGCGAAGGATTAAGGGCCTAGGGACCCCTATCTGAAGCCGAAGGCAACAGATGTTTCCAGATGTGCTAGCCAAATTATTTTAAACATTTATATTCACAGAGGAATAGGATGTATGCTCAAGCCTTAACCATTTGTGTGCTAGAATAGTATATCTAGAGTGCATCTTCACAAGTGTTACAAAGAAAATGTACAGGACGTCCGTATTTAAATAAAGGAATGGTGTTTTGTCAAAACAATGAATTTGGGCTATTTTTGGGACATTTTTGATGGTACCATTCACTCTCTTTTGAATCTGAAACCCATATACTGCATATACTTAAACACACAGGATCCCGGTCATACCAAGACACTACATAGTGATAGAATAGTACAGGACTACAGATCTTTGTGTGAAATACATAATTCTTTACCAGTGCTGCCCATTAATGTTAACGAGCCAGTTATAATTATCATCTCTGCTGGTACATGGGCTCTGGTCCCTCTATGAAAGCCACGTGTGACCTGGCAGGTGCCGCTATACTTAATACAAGCAGACAGGTAACATCATGCAGAGGCCACACTTACCACCTGTCAGGTGTCCCTTCCCCAGGACCCTGGAGAGTGAGCGAGTTCACCCGTGGGTCTGCCCAAAACAAGTCATGTCACCCTTCATACACATTATACCAACTAATTGCCCTTTGAGACAATTCTAGGTAATAGAATGGGTGATAGATATCTAGAATGTGCTTCCCAAAGAAGTAGTGGAAGGAGCTTGGGATCCATGATGCTATCCCCAAAAAATTAATCAATAAACAGATTAAAAATAGCAAACTAGATGATTGGAGCACCATATTTGAAGTAGTGGGCTAGGCGGGGGGCAAAGAGGACGGGCATAATGGTAGTCTTGCCCACTTCTAATCCACACCTTTTTTTTTTTTTTAATTAGGCTACAATATATAAATACACTTATATACATTCATTGTTATTTTACGAAGTCACAAAAAAAAAACCCATCTAAATTGTTCAGGTATGTAACCTTTATTCAGTTAATGTTAATGCAAATGTATTATATATGATCTTGTACATTGGTGTAAAATATATAAAACATTTTTTAATTAATCACAAATTAGAATGTTGGTTTGTACAAAATGTTTTGGTTTTTTTTAACATTAGAAAATCTGTGCTGGAGCTGAGACATTCCATATAATCTGCAAGAGCAGCTCAAATTAAGGAGTAAAAATTAAAATTTCAATTATTTGGAAAGGTCAAAACCATAAACCACAATGCTGCTTTAATAAAGAATACTTATTTCTTTGAGAAAATATTTTAAAAACAAAAAGAAATTAACTCATCTACAAAAATGGTTGAAAATGTTGTACTCTGTGTGAACCTGATTCTTTACTTTTCTTGTTATTCCACAATTTGATAACTTTTGTAATTTATTCTGCATTATATAATATGAATTTATAATTTACTGGAGTAGTTTTGAGCTCGGAATACGATCTCGTTAGACCTGTACGCGGCTCATGCAGACCAATTTTCCTTGAGAATCGTTTCAAGGGAAAACACAATTATGCAAATAGAAATCTGCAGCCAAGAAAAATGTTCTTAAAAAAACATTGCATGGTGTTACTGTAATGAAATATGCTTGTGCATTACTGCCAAGCGCTTTCATGGGACATATGCCTACTTTAAAATTGTAAACAAAATTCAGTCTGCTTGAGTGTTAGCCCAGGGACCCTTTTTCTTTGTTTCTATTACTGAGTCCCATAAGGTGGTTATAGCAGTTTAATCGCCAAAATATTCTTTGTATTATACACCCTAAGACATCCATAGATATTATTTTTCAATTGCATGGATGTACTTCACTCAGCATAATACCCCCTCTTTTACCCCAGCCATAACCACAGGTAGATTCCAGTTAAGACAAGCCAGCTACATGCACTTGATTTCCGTAGAGTATCATTTATGAATGTGGCAAAGGGGTTGCCAACTGTCCCGTTTACCCTGGGACGGTCGCGGTTTTGGGGAACTTGTCCCGAGAAATCAGCAGCTATTGGTGTGGGGTGAAAAAATAAAATAGTGCACCTGTGACTGTCTCCCTACTTTCTCTGCCAGATTTGGCAACCCTTTCTCCTTACTCGTAGCTCCACTTCTTCTCTTGCTTCCTCTTGTTCTTCTGTCTGCTGCCATATTTCTTTGCTTCTCCTAGATGTCAGCATTTCGAAACAGGCCTCACGGAGCACTTCTGCAAAAGGGCAGAGATTGGAGGAGCTGGGTAGAGGCTGTCCCCATACCTCCGCCCTCTTTTGCGCCTCACTTTTTCAGCAAATCTGCCTGCGTTATTCTGCTGTCTGAGTACTTCCCCCAAAGGGCTAAGCCATGGGGCCAGTCTTTTTCCTGTTCCTCCAAACAGGGAGCAAGTGTGCCCAGAAATTCCGCCCTTTTGCAAAAATGCTCCGCCCATTCCATTGTTTTGTCCCCAAACAACTTGCCTGTGCCATCTTTGTCCCTAACCAATTTGTCAGCGCCCCCAAACAGCCTGTCTTTGCCAGCAAACAGCGTGTCAGTGTCCCCAAACAGCCTGTCTGTGCACCAAGGCACAGGGGTGGTGTGTCTCTCTTCCTCCGTGCTGTGTGCTGACTGACCAGCATCCAGGAAGTGAATATGATATCACTTCCTGCACCTTGCATTAGTCACAGACACAGAGTGTAGGGATCATGTAATCATTCCTTATGAAAAAAGCCTCTGAATTTCATGTGAACCAAAAGGGGAGGAAACAAAATTTGTTTTCCGTAAACAAAAGGGTTAGTCCATCAGATAGAATAAAGCAGAATTTAAGGTTTTTCACGTAACTGACATAGAAGATTCCAAGGTGGCACCAAATATTGCATTCTCAATCTGCCACACTCGTTATCTCTGCCCTGAAATCCAGTGGCAAGTCTCTACTGGTCCAGCATTGAATTGTTATTATTATTTATTGTTTTATATAGCGTCATCAAATTCCGTAGCGCTGAATTATTTGCCTCTTCCATAGGACCCTTGTTTGCTACCACTGCCTTATTAGAGAGTTGGGATATGGCATTGACATTTTCTGACCTCTGACTCACGCAAGAGTAGGGAAAGAGAGCTCTGTTAAAGACAGACGTGTTAATGCCCCCTTAATGCAAATAAATTAAGATCCCTGGCCCTTCCAGCACATGTGTAAAAACTTGTCAAATTATCTATGATACTTTAAAAAAAAAAAAAAATAATAATAATAAACATATATATATTCTTTTCCCTTTTAATTGAACACATTTATGTATTGCATTTTTGTCCCAACTCCCAGACTTTTAATTGCGAGTACACAGTGGCAGTTTAAACAGCTGTCAAGATTAGGTAGTAAAGAACAGGAGATTTGACAACATTATTGTGCCTTTCTCCACTTCACCTCCCTCCTTTTAATTCAAACTTGTTTTTGCAACCATTTCACTGAGAAGCAATTAAACTGTTGAGTCCATGCTTGGATGAAGAAGGGAGGACATTTCTGTCTGCAATTAAAATAGTGAGCTCATGTTTTTCACTGGATGGGCCCAGGCACCCCACATCTTTCTCGGACATTGTGCTTTTTTTGTTTGTTTGTTTTTTAAGGAAAACACTATAATTATCGTTACGTCAGATCCTGTAGAATATCTCTGGCTTTAATTATTTCTTAGCAAGAGTGGCCTTTTTTTATAGAATGAGTGTAATTAAGCTTCATTAATATGGTCACCGTAGTTTGGGATTTTAAAGATATTGTTCAGAGCTGTTGAATAATTTTAAAAGTTGTGATTTGTTCATTGGTTTAATAAATCTTTTCCTTGGTGGTATACGTCATTAATTATATTCAATAAAATAACATTAGCATGTATGAATTTATTTATAAAATCCTTACATTTCCAAAAAGAAGGACATTTCTGACTGTTGAAGACGGAGACCCGCCAACTTCCCGTCAACGGTCCTACCTCAACTAGTAGTCATATCTATCGTCATTTTGGTTTAGATTTTGTTCTCTAGAGAATACTTGTAAGTATTTGCAAAAATAACCTTAATTCAAGATTTTGTGTGCACTGATATGTCATACTAAAGTCTAAGTTATGATGTCAGAATATAGTGGTTGCTTCTACTGGATGAAAACAATAGCCCAGGTATACACGGCATGTAGGGGTTATCCTTGGTGACAAGATGTCTTGATCTTAAAATGTGAATTTCCTAATATACCTGTCTGTATGTTTTTCTTACAGATTGAGACAATGAAGAAACTAATCACAATGCTCGCTGTGGGTGCAGTCCTATCCTTGGGTTATGTAGGTCTGTATTATGTCTTAAAATGTTGGAAGGGTCAACCTTCTTTCATGAGAAAATGTAGTAAATTCACAAAAAAATATTAATTCCTAACTGTCACTGGAAATGAACTACTTGCATCTGGAAAGTTTCAAAGTGAGCAAACCCTGAGACTCCTCAAAATATCTGCATTATATAGACGCTCATCAAAATATTATAAGCAAACAAATTTAAAACTCATGGGGAAGCCATCTTAGAGCTTAAATATATCCTTAAATATATCCATTAATATATCCATAAATATGTGCATTTAAACGCTGAGGGCATACCTGGGAACATTTAGGCTCTGGATACCGGCATTCACCTGTTGCGGGATGTGGCCAGGACTACCTGCTGATGTCCCGCTGACATCATTGAGCGTTCCCGCTGACGTCATTGAGCGTTCCCGCTGACGTCATTGAGCGTTCCCGCTTGCATCACTGAACACACTCCCATTTAATGTATTCTTTGCATAAAAACAAAGAATACGTACATTTAAAACTTTAAAAGAGTCTGTTCCTGTATAGGAATTACCAAAGCTTTAAAATTTTACAAATCCATACTAGTTTCACATGATATAAAAAAGCTTCTGTTTTCTATAAGGAGGCTGTCGGGGACATTGACCTGCTGCTTTTAATATTCCTATAGCACTAGGGAGGAAACATAAATTATATAAGTTGTTTATGTCATTGGTATGCATGCTGGAGTTTGTCCCAAAATTCTAATATCTTAAGCCAGAAATGTGTTTATAGATTTTAAAAAAATCATCAACAAAGCAGATGTTGGTTATTTATCCAATGCTTATTTTTTCTATTTTTATATAAAAAATGGGTTAATGGAATTATGGAATGTTCAACTTCCTTCATGTAATCAAATATTTGCAATACAGAGCATATATATTTTAAGATATTTATATATAGTGTGAGAAGGGGGGGTTACATTGACACCGTTGCTAGGTAGAATGCTGATATCCTTAGTAACTAAGAAATGTCGCATTATCTGCCTGTGAGATGCGGCTGAATGTCTGAGCTCAATGCGGACCAATAAAAATAACTTAGAAATTACAAAGAAAAAACCCAAAGAGGGAGATGTATAAATAAAGCCTCTGTTTCTACAGTGAGCCATCTTGACTTGTTTTTACACTCTGTGTAAATATAAGCTATTAAGAAAATAACATATTTGCAGCTGGTTACAGTAATAGTATTTGTGAAGAAGTATAAATCTCTAGATAATGTAAGGAATAATTGGTTTTATGTATAAAAAGTGATTCTGGTGCAACGTTTGAAACCAATGGAATGAATCAATCAACAGGAACACTCCATTGATCCATTTTCACTTGTCATACATCTCCGATGTGGAACACTATCTTCCACATCAGTCCACTTTTTTGGGTAATTTGATATGTTGTCATCTGGTGAAACCCCTAGGCATGGCTGCTCTCAGAATTAGCAGGGGGCTAGGCAAAGAAGACTTTGTTCTCCAAACAACGGTGATTTCTACAGGTCTGACAGAAGCAGGGTTCTGGGATATACCATATACTTAGAGCTCCATTTCATTCAAACCTGGAAAACCACAAGTGTAATAGAGAGCAGTGGGCAGTGGTACTGAGGGCCCAGGGCAAGAGATTTGCTTGCCCATGCCTAAGGGCTGCTCTACCCTCAGGCACTGATCTTGAGGAGCTACAGGAAAGATTGAAATCCCTCCACTTTTTGTCATTGGTTCACCAATGTCCCTCTCTAAATTCCTAATCCAGAAGTAGACACGGAAAATATGTGAACGCGGCCTTAAAGTTGTTATGAAAACAAACCCTTGGCTGAAAGGCTGGGATGTGGTAGCCTTGTTTGTCCTAATATTGTAACATTAGCTGTCCTAAATAATTAGTAAATCATTTCTACATATTTCAAAATACTAAAGTTGTACCAACTGATCCAGCTTTTCTAAGTAAAATATTTGTTGTGGAATTCAACTTTTTCATTTAAAATACAGTTTGCCTGAGAGGTCCCTTACAAAACAGAACTTTGAAGAACCACCCAATTATTTATGAACGTTCAAAAGATGTCAACTGGAATAAAGACCAAATAAAGAATTTGCCAAGCTCACCCTGTGAGGCGATGGGGCATCTGACAACCTCAATACAGATACTTGCTTACTTGGAATACTCCCTAGCAGTATTTCAGTTTGTGGTCAAAAGGAGCTTTTATGTATGGGAACTCTTTGAAAGGGTAACAAGATGTGGCATTCTGTGCACAGTGAACCCCAGCTGAGAGATGGAAGAAAAGAATGACTTGTTTTACAAAGCTTCCAAGTTTAGCCAAAGATTAGGGGAAAAAACAAATGATCAACCGAATATAAAAGGGCCTTAGAACTATACAAAGCATTCCTTAATTTTTCTCATTGGGTCTTATTTTGATGTCACAAGTACAGTCTCCGGACAATAATGGCTTTCTTCTATATTCCGAAATGTCCTGCTAGATTTTAACCTTTTGTCTTAGCATGAAGTTACCAGGAAATTCTCATGCTTCATACAACGAGTCTCATACATGTGCCACTTACAAGGGTATTATTAGAGGGTAAAATGGCTGTGTTGTTCAAATGTTATTAGCTCTTATCACTCCCATACAATTTAAATATTCTAAAGAATTCCAAAGTTTGGAGGCCACCAAAGGCGTCTAGGGTTACCTACAAAAAGTTGTGTTTAATATTTTGAAAATGTTTTTGTCTTTTAAGATTCTGAAGAAACTAAAGGATCCCTGCACAAGGTACAGCTCATGCTTTTTTTTCTTTTGATTTTTGTTATGGGTTTGACTTTTTATTTTGGGTTTTACTTTTAATGGGACAGCTGGAAACCCTTAGAGGAAAGATGCATTTACATAATGCCTGGACCCTTTCTGTGGCCTCACTGAGATTTATACTTAGTGATAACATGGAGAATGACCCCCAGATCTGCCTCCCAATGCCTAGGCCAAAATACATCACTGATGAACACTGAAAAATTCAACATCCCTATGGGTTTTCTATGTTACAGATAAACTTCTAGATATTATAGGAGAAATATACTATATAACCAAAAGTACATGAACAGCTGACCTTCACACCTATTTGAGCTTGTCTAAAATGTGTCTTTATGCTGTGGCATTAACTGGAACCCAAACCATGAAAATGAGCCCCAGGCCTTATCCCCACCACCAAACGTTACAGTAGGCACTATGCGTTCCACTAGGTAGTATTCTCCTGGCGCCCACAAAACCTCGCTTCATTCATCAAACTTTCGCTGGGTATTTTTATATCCAGTTGAACTAATGATGAACTCACTCATGACAAGTATTATATTTGTGGGAAAAGGGTTTGGAGTAAATTAAATGTTTTTTTTATTCACTGCCATAAATATATTTATTCTGCGCTGGGTAACCCATTGTTAGGTAGAACAAAAGATCAAAGAGCACGAATTCAGCAGATTTTTTCAGTATACTTGAATGCAATTAAACATAATGAACACAAAAAATGGCAAGTGAAATATGGAAGACATTGGTAAATCAAGTCTTTTTTGTATACCGTTGATAAATTTAGAAGAAAAAGGAGAATAATAGAATAATAAAAACACGCCAAACTTGGGGTTAAAAGTATGTTATAAATAAAGTGGGTTTATTTTCTCCCGCTGACACGTGAAATGTAATCTCTGTATTTTTCAACTCTGATTTATTGTGAAATTGTATAATCCTATTTTATTTTAGGAAAAAGAAAGAGCAAAGAGGCAGGTCCAAAAAACATTGACTATCACCACTATCCTGGTAAGCTGGAATTCACTATATGTTTTTCCCAAAAAAGAAAGAAAGAGAGAGAAAAAATAATAGTGTGAACTTTTTAGATCATAAATGTGTTACAAATATGTCCTCTATATATATACTCTAAATATGTTATAATAAAAAAATAGGTGTATTCATAAAATATATATATATATATATTGAGAATTCAGGTTTAATTCTAGAGAAATGATTATAAAGATACTTATAAGGAAAAAATGTTATTTTGTACACCTTAAAGTATCTTAATAAATGTTTCCATGTTGTACTGTACACTGTTCTGTATTAAAATAGAATTGGGGTCTGCACACTATTACATGTAGATTGTGAAGTGATATATTATTTTTTTTCCGGCTGAGGGTTATTATAAAGTAGGGCAGCTAATGGAACGACAGTTTTATTGCAAACCTTAAATGATGTATGCTGTGGAGAACTGCAAATGGCACATAATGAAATATGTCTATTTTAAAGGAACAACCCTTCGCAATGATGAGCGGATCAGAAATGGAAGGCTTCTGTTTAGACTTGCTTACTGAACTCTCCCAATCTGTGGGCTTTAATTATACTATAAATGTCGTGAAAGATGGACGATATGGGGCCAAAGACCAAGATGGAAACTGGAACGGAATGGTCGGAGAGATTGTTAAAAAGGTATATGATGATAACTGATGTTCTAGGTAATGCAACAAACATGTGCTTGTGGTAGATGTGAGATTGGTACAAGGTCAATTTTCTACAGGTTATGTCTTTATTCTGCAAATGCTTTTTAGAAAAGGAACCTTAATGAATAAGGACAGAAAGCATCCTAGAAATAATTGCACTGTGGAGTGATGAGTGTGATTTTACAATTGAGCTGAATCTAGCTACTTCCAGAACTCCTTACGGCTCTGGAACATAAACAAGGTCTTGAGTATTGTGGATAATGTGCATTGTGCTTAAGAAACAGTACGGGGTGGTTCAGGGCTGTATTGTACAAGTACTTTAAAAAAGGCTTGGACTAGAACTTACTGTTCTGCCTGTTAAAACAAAATTGTGGTTCTGGATGGTCACAGGAAACAACTTGTGGATGCATCCATGTAAAATACTTTCTTGCTTGTATTCTCCTTAGGAAGCTGATTTGGCGGTGGCGCCTTTAACAATTACTTCAGCCAGAGAAAATGTGATATCCTTCACTAAGCCATTCTTGCAAACCGGAATCAGTATACTGCTGAGGAAAGATCCTTCTTTTGAGAGCTCAACACTTTTTGGTTTCTTAAGTCCCTTCAGTAATGAAACATGGATTGGAATACTTATAGCTTACTTAATCACCAGCCTCTGCCTGTTCCTTGTTGGCAGGTAATGAATACATTGGCCCGAGTCTTCTTGGGCTTCAAAAACATTGTTTTCATTTTCATCAGTGGGGCACAGTGTTCTGTAATTTTTTATTGCATGGTAATGAGAGAACTCTTGACGTCACCAAAAGAGACTCGATACAAAAGTATTAGTAGCTGCAGACTCCTAGCTATAGCCAGGGATGCTTCATCCAACAGCCCTACCATCAAGATCCACCAATATCAGGTCTAAGAGGAGGCTAAGCTGGCAGCTGCCAGTCAGTTCTAAAACATAATTTCCTTTAATAATGGATGATTTACAAAAGGTAAAGATCTGACATTTGTGGTTGCAGTTAAGGGTGAGGCAACCCGTTTTTGGCTAACCATGGCCGCCTTTAGACCCTGGCAGACATTTATAAAGCTTTAAGTGGACCTGCACCTAAGGAATGAACATTAATTAACTGTTTATAAAACAAAACTGCTTTTTTAAGACAATATTGGTATTTGGTCACCATCCACATTGTTGTAATCTTTCCAGTGAAAAAACAAAATCAGATAAATGAAGTTTACATTCTATCAATGGTATTGGATCAGTAACCAGCTCATGTTTTATTAGGCTAAGCCCTTGTGAATGGAATGAACTTTCCAGTGAAGAGAACAAACTCACCTTTCTAAACAGCCTGTGGTTTGGAGTGGGTGCTTTTACTCTTCAAGGTAAGAAAGACAGATCAGATGCTTAAAATGCAAATGTTACACAAGGGTGGTTTCTAATTACTTAAAAACAACTATTATTTTTTTGCGAAGTGGGTAAATCCCTGCCTTGTAAATTAAGAACAAATTAAAAACACAACAGCTGTCCAAAAAACAATGACAGTAATGCCAGAAACCAGATGAGCTATCTTCACAAACAGGACAAAGTAGGCATCCCCATGAAGAAAGAAACGGTCTGTTACCTGTAAGTCAGGTTAGCAGAGAAATGACCCCGATTGATGGCCGGTTGACTCTGAGTCTCTGGGTGGAGGGCTGCTTCCCCAGGTCTCCAGGTCTTCTTTCTCCAGGCAGTGGAGTGTTGTTTTTGAACCCATGTGTGCTACAACATATCCAAGTCTGCAGCAATACCTGCCTGCAGCCTCACCTGGACAGGGTCAGGAGTCAGGCCTTCCACCCTTCCTACACAACCCAGGGGAGGACTGCTTAGCTATGAAAAGCTTACGCAGTTAGTGGATCCAAGTAATGGCTGCAATTGTAATGTAACACGTGGTTATTTGTTTCTTGTTGACAGGTGCTGAACCCCATCCAAAATCTGTTTCTGCCCGTATTATAGCAGTCATCTGGTGGGTGTTTTCCATTACCCTCTTGGCTGCTTACATTGCCAGCTTTGCTGCGTTTCTGAACATCGGCAATGAACAAACCACAAACATCCAAACCTTTGAAGACCTTGTCAAACAAAGAAAACTTGAATTTGGGACAATCAACAGCTCCTCTACTTTCCAGTTTTTCAAGGTGTGTGTCAAGGGTTTAATATTATGCTTTGCTTTAAAAAAAAGTGTCATACAAACCTCAAAAAGGACATTACCACCGCCATTTACCACCCGAACACCAAACAAACCGGGGAAATTTTATGAACTCATCCAAACTCATCCAACCATGACTTTATGGACCTTGCTTTGTGCACTGCGGCACGGTCATGCTGGAATAGAAAAGGGTCTTCCCCAAACTGTTCCCACAAAGTTGGAAGCATAGCATTGTCCGAAATGTCTTGGCGTGTCGGTTTGGTGTGAAGAACTTGAGATATATATATATATATATATATTTTCGTGTGACCTATTGATAGTAATCACATATTGTTTTCCTTTTCTTTTCAAACAGAATAATAAGAACCCAACCTACCGAATGATTTATGAACAAATGGAGAAAAATAAGGATCGTGTTCTTGTAAAGTCTTTCTCTGAAGGAGTGAGACGTGTGAGAGAGACAAACTATGCCTTCCTTGGAGAATCTGTTATGCAGGACCTTGTGGTTGCCCAACATTGTGACCTTGCCCGTGCCCCTGAAGTCATTGCTGGTAGAGGATATGGCATTGCAGCTTCACTAGGTATCTCTATTTAGTTAGCTAGGATTTCAAAACCCTAATTTGCATGGCATGGAAGGGAGAGGGTATTATCCATTCTGTGTAATTGATACATATATTAAAATAACCAGAAACAAAACAATTAAACTTTTTTTTGATTTTGCAGATTCTCCACTCATCAAACCTCTGACAGTTGCAATTTTGGAACAAATTGAATCTGGTAATGTAGATTACCTCCGGGAAAAGTGGTGGGAAAACACCTGTTCTTCGAAAGGCAGTGGAGGGTGGACCCCCGTGAAGCCGCGGATGCTGGGTGGAATCTTTCTCATACTCGGAATTGGCCTAGCTTTGGGAATAATTGTGTCGTTGATGGAACTAGTGTGTAAAGCAAAGAATAATGCAAACCAACAGAAGGTACTTTTTTTTTTTTTTTTTTCTGATAAGCCAAATGCCCTCTGAATTTTACAGATATATACAACTATGCCCTCTGTTCCCATCTCAAGCCTCTTAATTAGGTGGTACCAGGATTCCAAGGCTCTTTTGGGAGCCATTATTCTACTTGTAACCAATAGCAACAGGTGTAGTAAGATCACCAATGAACATTCCTATTGTGGTTTTGAAAGTTTATACAATAATGTTGTGACACTAAGACAAGGCAGTTGATTGCTCCTCAAATCCCAATTACAAATGAACGCCCCATATAAAGTTTTTATTCAATATTAACATGGTTGAAATATATACCGTATATATTTTTTGCTTATTTCTTTTAGAAGTCCTGTTGCTCTGCGTTCTCAGAAGAAATTAGTCAAAGATTCAAAACAAGGAAAGAAACGGAGGAGAGTACAGAAAAGGCGAAACCATAAGCAGGCTTCCGAGGAGAAAGTGTATGAAAATAGCAGTTTCTACTAGTAATGAGCTGCAGCTTTTCTTTAACGAGTGTATGTACTAGTAAATCGTGCGGCCAGCATTACGGTTCTTTTCTTTTTTGCGGTTGCTTTGTGTTGTTTGAGTAGACCTGAACTTTCAGTAGCACACACCTGATAAATTCCTGTTTGGCCAATGTCTTCTATAAAACCACATGAGGCATGGGCTGATCTGATTCAAATAATCCGGATTATGTTTAATTCAAACACAACTCTGAAATTCACTGTATAGTTAAATCGTAATATCGTAAAAGTACTTTGTTTTAACAAACAGCTTATTATTATTATCCGCACTGGAGAGGTGTTGCACGTAGTATTACAATGGTTCAAGAAAAGGTCCACAACACTACTCAACCAGTTAACTTCATAATAAAATACATTTAGTA
Source organism: Spea bombifrons (assembly GCF_027358695.1). Lineage (NCBI taxonomy): Eukaryota > Metazoa > Chordata > Amphibia > Anura > Pelobatidae > Spea > Spea bombifrons. The sequence goes on from NC_071098.1 coordinate 9,983,099, forward strand.
TTTACTGATATTTCTGGGGGTCCTACAGGAACCCTTGCCCTCTATGTTCTAAATGTTTTAATCTGATAAATCTAAGTAAATGTACTTATCAAGCTGACTGGCTATATTCCATTTCATTTGGAACATAAATTGTGTGCATACAAGTATATGAAACCATGGAACCTGGAAACGACCGATATTTTGGGATAAAGATCACAATTTATTGAACTCGCTAAAAGGGAACAAAGAAGTTTATTTGGTATAACTGGCTCTGGATGCAAAAAAAAGAGCAAACAAATTGATTATTTTTTACCTGTTTTTTCCACTCACGTTTCCAAGAGCAATAGTAAAACATGATTTTATTAATTTATGGGTCATGTGATCTCTTGATTCGGTCTTGATATAATGACAGGTTCCCTGACACTGACATTTCATGTGCGATTATAGGAAAATAATTCAAATATATTTCATAAAACCTTGATGATTTTCGCAATTTACTGTTGGATGCCAAGATGAAAAACTAAGCAAACCTATTTATCCGCCACATAAAAATAACAAAGGAACTTTTTCTTTGGTATGCCAACAAAGACTTTCAGCCTATCATTGTCGCACCTGTGTTTTATGAACGCAGGCTGCAGATTAGCATTCAGGATAGAATATGGAATGGAGAAAATGTTTTCATGATGATCAAAGATTTCAGGGCAACCTCTGGGCATTGAACATACAAGGAATATGTCTAAAGCTTCCTAATATAAGTAATATTTCTAATACTATACAAAAAGCCTTATAGCGTAGGAGGAACAGCTCCTCTAGACTACAGTACATATGCCAAATAAATAATGATCTCATAATACTCATGATTATATTTGACCTTCAGTCAAAACAATTCTAAATTAATTATTATTAAATATATAATGCATGTTCTTGATTTCAAGTAAGGTAAGGTCTGTGGGGTATTTGACTGTTTTAAAGAGAAGACATAACTGCATGTAAAAATACATGAATTTCTGTATTAATAAAAATAATACCCTAACATTTTGGGATTTGTGTGTTGGTGTGGTTTTATTACCTGCTTCATTTACTTTAAATTCTACATTTCAGTCTTAAAATGAAATTTTAGTAAAAACTTATTGTATTTTTGTTGTGCATGACACTCAACTAATTGAAGTCATCCCTCTTATCGTCTTATGCCTTCTTTCAAAGAAGAGACATTTAATGGCATTTTTTTCAGCCACATTTTCATGTTAAATGCATATTGAGTCTTTTTTGCAAGAATTACAGTTACTAGTTACTAAAGTTTGAAACAGACTTCCTGGTCATTTGACCATTTAACAATGAAAATGGTTAAAATAAGCCCTGAAAATGGCACATTTCTCTAACCTGATGTATGAGTGGCTAGTATGACTTCTTTAATTCCTAAAAGCAAGAGGTCAAAAATAATTCAGAGGGCAATTTAAATGGGGCAAGAGTAACAAAATACTGAGCTCACATTAGGTAGGCTACCTAGAACACACCCTCTTTTCCGGAGTATCTTCACAAGGGGCAGGGCTAGCCCAGCTGTGCAGGAGGGGTTAGCCAAACATAGGGGCGGCTTAAGTGGGTGGGGAGCGGAAATGGCCAAACAGAGCTCCTCTACCCAGAGAAAGAGGAACGCGACCCGGAGAAGCTCTTCACCCAGAGACATCACACTAGCTCAAGCTTTATTGCTTTTTCCTAGATTTAGCCAAAATGTGTATGTTAGCGGCTTATTTGTTTCTAAAAAAATTAAAAAACAAATTGTGCTAGGCAATTATCTAAATCGAAGATTCACTTTTGGAACATCTTCACGGGTTGAGGGTGGCCTGGCTACTGGTGAATTCATACACACACACACACACACACGTTTACCATCAAAGCATTAAACTTAGTGAAGCAGCCTCCAAAATCAGACACATTTACAAATTTGCAGCGGTCAAAGCACTAAATTTGTTTTAAGGATCCCAAAATAGCAACGCTTACCTCTTCTAAAAAGTGAATTATGTGGGACTTCAAGTCTATAAATGTGTTTCAAAAGTTTATGATCAAAAAAAAGGCCATGCATTTTTTTCATAAAACATTGCACAGGGTAGACGGTTTGCCTTTAATACATGATCTTGGGTGAGAAAAAAAAACAAAAAAAAAAAACAAAAAAAAACAAAAAAACAATAGATCTGATTGAGAATATCCATAAAAATAATCACCCCATGCTGTACAAATGACATCATAGCCTTTTCTTTACAAATAAAATAAAGTCTGTGGCTCTGTTTTCCTGATGAGCCGCATCTAAACTCAGGAGATTAAAGCTAGAAGTCTGCGCTAAAATTAAGACAATAGTGCGCATGTACAGCATACCATCGGAATAAGCATCCAATTAATGTTTTCATGCCTGAAGCACAGTAATAAGAATCCAATTCAAAGTATTACGTATATATAATTTAAATTTATTTATATATTTATACTGACGCATATTGCCCTTTTTTTAATCTCAGCACAAAAAGCACAATATAAATACAGCAACTTAACTCCCCACCCTGTAATAAAAATACATTCTTTACAATTGTTGAATAAAACTAGTGCTGAGGAATGGGTATTTTTTCTTTTAAAGAGTTGGTGGTTTCCTCACTTGGGTGGCGTCTCATATTTGAAAACCACACTAAAGATTTTGCCACCCAATCTTTCTGCCAACCAGGAGTTCTTGATAACGGCCAGTTTAAGACTTTCGCATTGAAGAATTGCGTAGTAATTTGTGTGGATGGCTCGACCCATGCCTTCAATGATCACAAGATCCGTATTTCTCTCCTTGACCAACATGGCGAGACCCTTGTCTAGGCGGCTACAGAAAACAAGACGTCCGACAGATCAGGTTAAAATAACCTGAGAATTTGTATTGTGACAGAATCATAACAAATGAAGGGGTTCTAAAACACGCCATTGTTTTAAAGATATTGTTCCATTACTCTGTTGAAATTAACCCTTTGGTAAGTAAGTGCATCATATTGAGTCATCATGCATGCTCACATATTTATAAGCTGTGGTAGCTAATAAACCACTTTTATTGGAGGCGGCAGGTATAATGTATAAAATACGGATGTATCAACATAGACTCACCTAAGATCTAAGCAAGGAGAACTAGAACCTGTTTGTACCAGTATCAATCTGTCGTCCTGTAAAGCGGACCTTGAAAGAACAACAAAAGATCTGCATTACACATCAAATTACTAGTTTTAACATATAATTCAAGTCTAAATCAATTAAAGTATAACACTATAATGAGAATTTGTTGGATTACTTGTCTTGTGCAATAAAATACATATTTTTTAAATGGTTAGTGTATTGTCTATGGGCCACAATAAAAGTCTGTATTAAAACCCAAACAGTGTCTGTTTTCAGTTTTTTTCTTTGCTTTACAAGATTCCTAGGACACATTTTTGCAAGGCCTGTGAGTGTACCTCCTGAATTAAAATTGCTTTAAACAAACATAAGAATGCATTCGGAGAGATAATTTAGATTATCAAAAGTTTAGAAGCTTCTGGTTCTGCAGAGAGCTGCACCATTTTTTTTTGTTAAAGTAATGAGTTACAGCTCATGCACAACCGAACATCGACATTATCTTCACTTTTAGGAAAACATAAGCGCTCCACCAGAGGGCGCAGCATCCAACACTCACTTCTGTGAATTGGATTGAAAGATTGCTAAAAAAATATTTTAGGGCCAATCTAGAACCAATTGGTTTATAAAAATAACATTTAACAACTACTGGATAATATGAACGCTTACTGTATTATTGAATCCATAGCTGCAATACGTTCCGTGACAATTAAGGATTCGTTGAACGTTACATCATTCAGAGCTGGCCCGGAATTACACGCCAATATAACCTGTAAAATCAAACAATACACATAGAAAATAGATAGATAGATTACATTACACACACATTATTTCTGATTCAGAATAGTCTTTATCTATAACCTCATTTTAAAAAGAGCAACAAAAAAAGGAATAGTGCCACAGAACCAGAAATGACACCCAAAGTAAAGAAAGCATAAGCGTAGCCAAGGGTGTATGCCCTATTCCTACCTGAAAAAAGCTTGGTTTAAAGCCCACCTCCCACTGTCTCTTTGCACTTGGAGGATAACGATCAGTAACGCCCTAACTGTAAATGTACCATGAAGTAGGAGAATAGTTAAGAATGGACACTCCTATGCTTCTTGTGTTTAGTAGAAATATATAGCCTTCTTTAGTACAAATCCACAGAAGAACCACAAGTTTTTAGTTCTTGTCTCTCTATAAGGGATTGGGGTTATCAGAACTTCAGTCCTCAATATACACCAGCTATTAAACAATTTAGGTATAAAGCTTCCATTCCAGATCAGCTGCAATGAATGCATAACTACTCTGCTATTGCCCACTTTGTTTTTGTGCTGTTTTGCATAATTTTGGACATAAAGAGGTTCAGCTATGACTTAATTTAGGCCTATTTCTGAGGAGCGACCTCTGCTGAGATGGGGCACCCAAACAAAACAGCATGCATCGGGTACAGAAAGCATCTAAATACATTATGATTGTTAAAAAAAAAAGGTATCGAGAGAAACAGAGAGGAAACCTCTGCCATATTATATGAAAGTTCTAGGAGTTCACAGTTACCTCTGTACCTCTGGCAAGGAGCTCTCGAACAAATGGGAAAACACCCAGAATTATATCTATGCCACTGTTATCCACAAATATTAAGGCACATTTATGAGGTGGACCCTGGAACGACAGAAAAGAACTGTAGATTAGAAAACATTAAATGCTATTCTTCTCAACAACTGCCGGAATCACATTGTTTTATTTATTTATTTTTAACTGTTTAATAGCACATCATTCTGTTACTACAAAAAAAAAAGTTGAATAATAAACACAAAGAAAACAAAAAGTCTACCGCCACCTAGTGGAATGTGGTGTACTGTGCATACCCCTGTCTCCACCAATACGGGGGAAAATCCTGTTTAAATAAATTGTCCAGTTAATTTAGAACGCTCCCAGGTATAAACAAACCAGTGAAGACGGTCATACCTTCAGTCGTTCTATCCATTTACTGTAGCAGTCAACCAGCCATGGGCGTGCTTCGAGACACAAACCAAAAAAACATCAGTCACGTGTAATCATAAAAATAAGCGTGTAAAAAAATAAAATTCACACATTCTGTGCATTTATAAAGCTCTAGAATTTATAAACTATAATCGACAAAACTTGACTAGTCTATATTGATCAGTCTTTTTTTTTCCCCTTAATTCCCAATGCCAAATGTCCCGCTTTAGGAGTTATAGATAAGCATGGACAACAGAGGATAGTGGGGCTTTTTATTTTTTAACCACTAAAATTGTGACTGTAAGATATCGTAGGTGAGTCAAAGACCCAATTTTGTTCATTATCTGCAGTCAGTGGTGGATAAGGTTACCAGGAAAAAGAAAATTTTGGTAAACCGTCTAAAATTCAAGTTATTGAGATGGATGATGACTTTTACCGTAACTTGGAACCGATAATGTGTGATAAGTTTTGGAATACCAGAGAGTAAAATTTACGTCGGTGTGATTTGGAACATTTTTCAAACCACCATATATTTTCAATTGATTTTCATTTAAGAAAGTAATAATAATAATTTCCTCTAAGCATATATAATAAATATGACATTGAAATGTTTGCTGCAGACTAAAGATATTTCATTACCCTACCTTGTAGCTTCTTCATTGCTGCCTCAAACCCAAATTCTTCATCGGACTCCAGGACCCTAAAAAAAACGTGACACCAAGAACCACATTTATTCTGAAAATGTAATCTGTTGGCCAGAATGCACGGCAGCTGCGAGATACACACGGTGAACTCAGACACAAGCACTCCTTAACCTTCTAAGTGCCAGGGGAACGCACTCGCCCTTAATCAGGAGCAGAATGGCCCATAATTCTTCAAACAAGGCCGGTCCAGAGGAGGCGGAAGCACAGAGGGGTCACGAAACGTCGCAGTGAAAGTATGGCAAGGCCCCTGGCAGGTAATAGTGTAAGTGTGTGTTGGAGTGAGGTGTGGTATATTTTAGTGTAAGTGTGTGTTAGGGTGTGTATATATGTGTGTTAATGTTAGTGCGTGTATATGTTTGTGTGTTTGTGTGGGTATATATGTGCTAATGTATGTGCTAGTGTGTATATAAGTTACCGGTGTGGGGGGTAAGGTGCAGGGGGCCCTAGTACCAGATTCATTTACCAGCAATCATGTTCCACTCAATCATTAAAATCTGGATCTTGAAGACTCGTGGGATGTCCTTTTATTTAATGAGTCTTAAAGCTGTACAAATCATGGAGGTAACACAATGATCACCTACTCGGAGACGGCTTTTGCCCCCCAGTCAAAGACATTCCCTGCGAGCAGTCCTTTCACCAAAGCAAACTGTTTCTCCTCCCAGTCCAACGCATCCAAAGATTTGATAACTTTCTTATAACACTTTAAGGCTATGTCATTTTCTTTCTGCTTTACCTGCAGAGAAAAGGGATTAGGCAAAAGTATAAAAAAAAAAATCCTATGCAGTTACTTATGCCTCAGTTTCATTGACAACGCCTGCTTTTATCTTATTTTGCTCAAAAAAATGTCCTTTAACCGCAGACCCGGAGGCCGCCATTGCTGTCAGTCATGTAACATTTTGGAAGATTTCCATCCTCTCGGCTATCATATGCATACATCATTAGCAAATCACACTTTAAGTATAAATGGTAAAAATGTAATATTTGTTGATATATTCCTTTTCGATCTGTAGCAGGAACCATAATGAAAACATATTTACTCACCTTTGAATATGGATCTGGAAAATTGAATTCATTTAAGCAGTGTTCTCGTGTATCCAACAAACTGCGGACTGTTAGGGACCCATAAGCACTAGGAGAGAGGAAAGAAAATGAATGAGAAGTATCCAGCGACTGCAAAGGAGGGGACGTAACATTTATCACGATAAAAACAGTACCATTTATCATTGCATTTACATCCATTTCATTCATATTTGATAGATGGCCTCTGCCGTTCTCTTGGCTTCAAACCCATAATAAAGTTAATGACTGCAGATATATCTGATATATTGCTCTTAAACAAAATGGTGCGGCAGCAGCTGCAAGTTGTGCTTTATTTAATACAAACACCAAAGAATCATATTTTGTGTAGATAATACTTGGGGAAGACTCCTGTATTAGTTGTTTTTAATATGAAGTTCTGCGGGATGGACAGTCTTGCGCATCGTCGGCATAGAACTCTACAGTATGTTGCGTGTACTTATGGTGAGAAACAACATATTTTGTATTGTTTTGCTTTAAATGAAAAGTTGAATGTAAGAACTCGGGATAAAAACAAAACTCACATCTCTTAACTAGATCCCTCGGTCCAAAAAGACAGAGTACCTGCTCATTTTTCATCAATTTTATGGTAAAACTATTTTCCTCTCAAATGTATTCTGTTTGATGACAAATCACTGATACTAGAAGCAACGGTTCTTGAGTTTTATTCATTAAGAAGGATCTGTCACTCTTCCAAAGTCCTACACTTCAGAGTTCTATACACTAAATAAACCAGTGCAATTGTGAGGTTAAAGAGAAACTATATACATTGATTATTAACCCATGTAATAGACAAACCATGAGGAAGTAAATTCTAAACCTCTTGTTAAGTTTCTGTTGGTTTGGGTTGCCATTGGGTGAGAAGTTAAAGGGAAGAACGCTTCAGGAAAGAAAACGGATTACATAATGCGGTCTCTGGCTTCTGACAATCTCTGACCCAAGTATCTCCAAAATAAATTCATAAAAAAGTAGTGTATATTTAAATAAGGAATGATGCGATGCTGACAGTTCCTCTTTAAGAAACTGTTCTGCCCTTCATAGGCATCCTCAAGAAGCGAGAGTAAAAGGACATACTCACAATGGTTGGTGCCTCAATGTTTGCAACTTATTCCAGTATTTCTGCTGAAATTTCTGAGCTCGATCTGTGGCGTCCTTTGCATCTGGCTGGCTGGCAACAGCTCGTTTCACCACCTAACCAAAAAAACAAATTGTTTTCCTTAAACTAAGCAGCAGAAGTCAGCTTGAAAATGTGAAAACTAAATAGTCAACTGTGACCATGATGTGACTGTAAATATAAAAAAACAGACATAAAAAGTGAACCACGTATGTTCTTATGAGCCGGTTGACTTATACATGACATTGTCCCTCCTCTCATAAAATCGGTTTTAAAGGGACACTCTAACCATCATAGGCACACACACTGTCCCTTTAAATTACTATTTTGGCCCCATTGCAAATGCAGGGGGGGATCTGTCCCCGGCCAATGCAAACTCAAGGTTAGCCAACTCTTGTACTGTCTCGAGTGAGAGTTCTCCCATCACTCACATGCTTAAAAACTCATTTCAATGGAAGTGTTTTCCTGCCACTCATTGACTGCTTAAAGCTGTCGAAAGCGGCATGAAAACCAGGACCACGGAGAGGGTATACTCTGCAGCGATGGAGAACTACGGTAAATTACAATCCATATTAATCATTAGTGGGGCTATATGGGAAACTAGATTGTCCCTTTAATAATTAGTGACATGGAATACAATACATTTTAAAGAATTTGACTTACCCCTTCCAAAGCTTCTTCAAAACAGGAAAGCCAGTACTCGCGAGCCATGGCATCTTCCGTAAGATCCACTGTATCTGGGACATACGAGGATGGGTCGTACAGCAGAGGAAGGTTGACCAGCTGCCGATCCAAGCGATCCATCTCCAACATGTCAAACTGCGGAGCACAGAGGACAAACACTCAGCAACCAAACATTAAAAAGCACTGGGATAACATAACATACCAAATCATATATGCTATCTATGTATGAAATATTTTAGGTTTTGTCCAAGAACAACAAGAACTACTCATTTCCCAATAATCTAGATTACAGGTAATAAATTGCAGTAAAGACTTTTAAAATGATTAAAAAACTCCTTTCTTTTACATAAAAGAGGGGCTCAGTGTGCCCCTGAATAACATAGAATACTTTCTCCAAATCATGCTACATTAACTATGAATCACATAGGGCCAGCTCAGATCTTCTTTCGGAATCTCGTTGGACCTTCATAGATCAGAATGGAGCCAACCTCTCATCCCCCCCAGTCCTTTAAGAAGATTCGGACCTGTACGTTTCCCTTTACACTATTGCTGAAGACTTTATATTTAAAAAGTGGTATTTGAGTATCATAAGATTTTACTATGCTTAATACAAAATACAGCACCGCAAAGTGGTGATACCCGGGCAGATGAAAGCAGAGGTACCTATCAATCAAAGGCTTATCATACACACGTCTTTCTTTAATTTCTTGCAGAACGGAACATGTTGAATGAGTGCACTGAACGTTTATAACATATTAACGCCTTATCAACAGAGCAACAAGGCCGTCACACACACTGTATATACAAAATCCTTGGCACCAATACAAAAAAAACAACACACACACACACACAATCCTACAAGCAGCATCTTGTAGAAGTTACTTACTGAGAACTGATGGTAAGGATGATGAAAGAAGGAAGTAAAAAAAAAAAAAGAAAAAGAAAAATAAGAATGGGCAGAAGAATGTTCCGAGAAACTTTTTGGAATGAATGAAAGGAATAAAGGTGCAAGTGGCTTAAAAAGGTAGAATCACCTATGCAAACATTACTTCTACAGACAACACATTAGAAATCATCTCATCAGGGATGCAGGAGCACCTTTTTTTTTTTTGGAGAGAGACTTTTTACCTTGTTCCCCGAACTCAATGCTTATTTGCATTAAGCATATACAATATTCCTTGGGAGATCCCAAAAACATTCCCCTCTCATCCCAACATTGCTACACCAAGAAGGCTATTTCCGCCACATTGACAATTAGACCTACTGTTCCACTTCGGGAGCGCTGCATGGGATATATGTCTGGAGAGGTGCTCATAAGACCTGAACTGCCAGCGTAATTTTCTCCCCAGCTGTAAAGATTGGGATCTGCAGAAAAAAATAAGAAAATCATTAATTTACAAAAGGACTATAAATTGACCAATAAAAGTTAATTTTTTTACTTACTACCCTAATACTAGTAATAGAACTTTACTAAACTGAATTTGTAAACTTAAAAAATATGATCATAGGTGGCCAAACCTGCTCGTGAAGGCAACAAACACAGTACTATGTATTCGAAACTATAACATTTTCATTGCATGTTCATTATATCATCAAAATACAAGTATCTCATGCTTACTGTCTTCTTCGGCTCCTTTCAAAAATGCCCCAATGGCACCAAGATAGCCTTCATGCCTGAGAAAAAGTGCTTGGACTTCTCCCTAGAAAGTTGATCAAAAACGTACAGATTCAGTTAAAGATGAACTAATATTCACAGGTACCCAGAATGCATAGAACACAAATAAGAATCTTGATCGGCTATCAATGTCCTTGATGCCACAATCCTTGACATAAACAGTGCTAAGTCTTGAAACGTGGCCATGTGATCACAGTAAATATTACATTTTGATATACAAAACCATAAATATCCTTAAAAAATGACAAAGTAGAAACATGGAACCCATGTGCTGCCCTTTTCTTCCTTAACATATGAGAAAAGAAGGGTTAAAGATAATGCAGATTATTCTTCAAATTGCTGCATGTAAGTGTGCATTATGTTCATATGTATGTATGTGTGAATATGTATGTGTGTGATTCAGTAGCTGTATTCTAAAATCCAGTTAAACCTGTCTGATTTTACATATGAGCCACAACAAGCAATGTTTAACATTGTGTAATAACTGACACACCATTCAGTATTCCTAAAGGACTGATTCTGTCCTCGTAATACCTTCATACTGATATGTATACATTAAAATAATAATAATTATACATACATATTATATATATATATATATATATATATATATATATATATATATATATATATATATATATATATATATATATATAAAACATTGATTTGACAACAAAGAACAGAGAAACACCTAGGTAGAAGTTGGGAGTCAGGACTTCGGAAGCGGTTTTGTGGTTTGGTAAAGAGAGCTACACCATGACCTAAAGGTTATTATTCATGATGCATCAATGGGTTCTATGGGTCTGCACCACATCATGGGGTCACAAACAAATGGGTATACAGGGGTCTTTGTTTCTAAGTTTCTCGAGGCCCCGCTTGGGACACCTTACAGTGGGAAGGAACTCTTCTGGACACAGTTTATCTCTAGTTATCTTTAGTTATCATTGCACTGCATTGGACACTAAGCCCCACCTTGGAGAAGAAGTTTATACTGTAGGTAATAGTGTGCATTGTAACCGGGTGACCCCGGATGAAGAAACCCCCGAAGTATACTTGGTAGAGGTTGTGCTGTTTGGCATAGAGGCAGGCCAGCTGACCAATGTCATTGCTGATCATGTGCAATAAGCTCTTTGCCATGTCTTCTTTGGAGAATTCTGCATCGGAAAACAAAGAATTGTAATATTTATACAATGTTCACCATCATCAATAAATACCTGTTTATAGGTTTTAATATAAGTAAACTTGAAACTCTATGGCTTCTAGACGCATTCAGTCGCTTCCTTGTACTTATCCCTGCCTTGTCTGGCAGAGCGCCTGAAATGCTCATGATAACTGATGGCCATCGATGGTCAGCTACATAAAATCAGCACTTTTCTGACATATTTTATAAGCCGTCTTTTGGCATGCAAAAATTAACTTGAAGCATGCGAGAAGTTTAGTGCTAAAGTATAGAAACGTAACTAGAAAATCATGTGTGGTTATTGAGATGCCTTCCGCAAACCAGTTACATAAATACCATCTCTGAATTTGTCCTAAAATAGAGGAGCTTGAAGATCAAACTATGATTTTCTAAAGTCAAAGCATTCAAGTTAATGCCATATATAAAGAACCATATGGAAGAAGGTTATGCAGGAGACTCGCGAAAACCTGGGGTTTGACACATTTGGTTCTGGCCAATACACTACGTCCCGTCTACAAACTTAGAGGATTATAAGGTGAAGGCCATGGCCCCCTTTAAAATAACCGGAATACATTTCAAGTTCCTCTACATGCACACATCATCCCCTGGTACCTTTGTCTGTAGTGGCAGACTTGCCAAAGCTGCTTGCGATTAGGTTCCCGGTTAATCCCAGAATTTGGTAAGCCCCTCCGTATATGTCTTTCACCAGCATGTCCACATTTGTGTGCTGTCCCTTTGCAGCAAGCTGTAATAACTCATCAAACCTCTGCAGATATAAAGAGGAACATTTCTAAGCAAGTGATCCTTAGTGGCAGTATTTCTTTTTTATAGATAGTAGAATCAAACCTTGGGCTTCATGTTTACATTAATTAAGCAATTTGTGCTGAGGGTGTTTAGCTTTTACCGAGCAAGAAAATCATCTATTAAAAAGGTAGAGTGGAGGAAACATTAAAAGACATTGGAGAACTGGACTTAATTTTCAATATCATGAGAGGAAAATATTATTTTACTGTGAAATACCAATAACCATTAATAAAAAGTACACGTTTCTTCTATTCCTCACAATCAGAATCGGCAAAAGTTTGCCTTTCACATCAGTTTTCAAAAACATTTTAAGTTGCGTATGGGATTTGTCTTTAAACTCCACTCAAGAGGTATTGCTAGATCTAACCTTTGTCTTTGTGAGAAGCGCTCCGAGCCCCCAGAACGTTCCACCTCCTATAGAACTTCCACCGATGCGTTCAAACTTGTCTTCTGTTTCTACCTGTCAATAAAAACAGTTTAAGTTCTAAAAGCCAGACAGGTTACGCAATTGTGTTGAGAGAGTATTGAGGTGCAGTACGCCTTCTAGCCTAGGGTAGGAGAATGAGAAGTCCTGATTACTCATGGAAAACCAGAGAGAGAGAGCTAGCTTAATTTCATTAACACCAAGGACTCACTCGCTTTGGGATCCATAACACTAGGTCTTAAAAAGACAGATAAACTTAAATATGTGAAAAAGCAGGATCTATGCTGAAGGCACGCAGCTCTGCCAACCTCCAACAGACAACCGGTGGGGACAGGAAGAAAGCACCGGTTCTATCTCAGATGTCACACTTCACTTTTAAGAATATAATGTATGTTTATATAGAGGTGATAAGGATCTCACCTTAACTATTGAGACTCCTGAGCCGATATTAACTAGTAAATATGGGAAAATGTTGGGATGAGTGGTCTGGAATCGAAATTCAGGATCGGCATGCTTCACATAGACAAACGCTTCATGGGGGATGTTCTTCAGTACAAAATTACACCCCTTTATGAGACATGTCATCTCGTCTTCTTTATCCACTCTAGAAGAAAAAAAAAGAAACCAAAAAGGTAAAGATCAAAAGTTATATTACATGGAATAAACTATAAAATATTGTGTGGGGATTAATAACAGATTATGCAAAAAGCTTATGTATAATACCATATAACACATTGGTACAAAATAACATTAGGCTGCCTGTAAAGGTGTCATGGAAGTTTACATACAATATACCCAAGATTTTACATTATTTACATTGAGAAAATGAACCAATTAAGCAAATGCACCTTTTTCTTTGTGGGTATGTATAATAATACTCCTCAAAGAAGAGACCTGGATAGTCTCGAAAGTTTGCAATCCTTCAGCTATCCAACAAAGATATCACCACCAAAATTCCCTCTTTATACTGTAGACTATGATGAAACACGGAGGATTTAGAAAACAAACCTAAAGATTGATAAATAGGCATATAAAAGGTTATATATATTATATATATTTGCCATTGAAGGATATCTGTATTATCTAGGTATAGACAAAATGCCACCAAGACTCAACCTTAATTGTACTAATCTCTTGCCATGGTTTAGTGGTTCCTGATAACCAAGTATTACAGGTTTCAAGACTAAATGTGTAAAACGCTCACTAGTGACAGTTCCTCTATCTCCTATTTGGCCGGCTCTTTCATATGAAAGCCTTGGGTTACTATAAATAAAAAAAAAAATTATAATAATTAAAAAAAAAAAAAAAAAAAAATAAAGACACCAGCTGGGCAAGCCGAGGTTAGCCCCCACCAACCAGTTATAAGAATGGCCAGGGAGGCAAACTTTACATTTGTAAACCTGACATAAATCCTTTCATGTGGTAAAGAAAAATATAATGGTAATGTTACTCAACCTACAGACACATACAGTGCCCATACTCGTGACCACACAAGGGACCAAATGTGGTGTCTCATGGCTGAGATCAGAACTGCTAATGACAACCAGGGTACAAATAACACACAAAAAAAGTTATTCTGGTGGAAAGGTTGAGAAGCTGTCTATTCAAAATAGCAAAAAACTGATTGGCCGAATCAAGATGTGGCTATGGTGAAAAAGACCACTTTTCAAGCTTTCAACCAGAATCCCTTTTTATTAATAATGCCCAACGTCTTATACCAGTCTACTAGAATCCTCTTTGCTGTGAAGGCGGCAGTTTGTCTTTAAGGCATTAAAATATCACAAACATCATTTACAGAACTATTATTAAACATTTGAATAAACATTTACAGTACCAATAAACGCATGTTTCAGAATAGTAACAAGAGCCAAGTTTTGCTGTGGGCTTCGTAGCCATGCTCCATTGTGCCCATCTTTTTGCACTTTAGCATTCCAGGAAGTTGACCTCCGCTAACAAACCATGATTCTCAACAAGCTTTTGTAATGAATGAGAATTAAAAAGGCATAGTTCAGCAACCGCTTAGCAACTCTCTCTTATTTAACCCTGGCGTATGGAATCGGATGGAAAGGGGGGGGTACCTTTAAACAAAAGGTGCCAAGTCACCTGATTTTGGGAAGTCATTCAGAGCTCCCTAGGCTTCGCCATCCTGCTTACTCAACTAATGTCTGATGCAAGCAATGGAGCACACATGAATCCCTAGTGGAGGTTGCAGGGGAATAAAGCATCCTTCATTTGCAACCGTTGCCAGGTGTTCCTAAAAACACTAGGTTGTCAATCTGATGTCTTAAAAAAAAGCAGTCCCTTTTTGTGGTTTGTGGATACATTATATCCAAGAGGTCGCGCAGAATCAATGCACAGAGCTGGGAAACATGACAGCACGATATACGTCAATAAATCATAATAACCAGATTTCCAAGACAACGAGCGTTAGTATTAAGATAAACATCTGATTATTTTTATCTTCAGGATTTTCGTATATAACACAGGCTGCCCAGCTATGCCATTTCTCAGATATGGAAATTTACAGGAAAATACGTAAACTCCGACCCCCAGACCAAATAAAAAAATCTATTCTGCATAGGAAACCCCAAGCTGAACACAGCCAAATTTATATAGTGTTGGGCTGCACAGCGTTCTGATATTTCCTTTAAATGAGTGTTTGCTTAATCTTAATGCAAATTTGAAATATAGAATAGGATGTGACAGCTATTTGTTTCTTTGTTTAAAAAAAAAAAACGAAGATACAGAGGGGGGGAATGTGTTCAAAACAGGATGTAGCTGCTAAGGGTTGTGGTTACAAAAAGAAAATGAAAAATATTTTTAGTTATACAGAATTATATATTATATTGTATAATAAAAGCGACCATCGGGAAGACATCAATTAATTAATAATCAGCAAGGACAAAAACGGCACAATTTAGTAAATTTCTTGATCTTTCAGTTCTCAGGCACCGGATGAACTCACTTCAGTCCTAATTTCTTTTCAATGAGGTCTTTGAATTTGTAGGCTCCGCCACCTGTAGCTTTGATAACCTTGGTCTCTGTATTCACTAGATGGTCTTTGATAAAGTCCAGACAGGTCTCTATGTATGTGTTTTCAAATTTAATGAAGTGGAGTCGGGCTGTGATCTCCTCTTGTTCGGATATTTCATACAACATTTCATGGTCTGTATCCTGAAGAAGAGTACAGTGCATTTACATTTCTCAGGGAAATAGACAGGCTACAACCACACCAAGGCACGCGATCCTCTCTGATCCCAACACACGCTTCATGCATTCATCTTGGAAAGGCAGCAGTGGTTAAAGCTCGTCTCGGCATCGTAGGAGCCGGAGTACACAACCTCTGAAGTCACACTCATATAATATGCCCTTGGCATTGAGAAAATCAATGCAAACATGCAGAGATCCCAGATCAATTCATATGTAAAATCACCGGAACCCAGATAACTAGATCTCTAATTAATCCATTAAATACCTTAAGGAAATTGTGTTAAAAAAATCTATTTTGTGTTTCCTGAGATGATGAGCATAATGATGGAAACAAGCAATTAAATTAGGCAATTGAAGGAAACCAATTTCAAATACCTAAAAAAATAAAATAAAAAGTAGACCATCACTTATGACTTATATTGCACAGATAAAATTATTTATTGCATTTTAGTTGTCCTTTTGCCCGTAAAGCATTAGTTGAACAAGACTGAGAAAAAAAAAATCTGGAATAATTTTATGAGGGTACAATGTTTACATGGGAAGTATCATTTAGTTAGGACTAGCACAAAGTAGGGAGACAAGAACACAGTGGGGTCGCGTAATTCAAGGTTACATGATCCCTTGGTAAAAGTGAGGCCAGAAAGAAAACTAAGTGAGTAAGAGGGAGTGTTTATGAATGAATGCATGTATGTATGTATATTAGTAGGAATGAGACTGTGTGTGTGTGTGTGTGAGCATGAATGTTTATGTATAAGTGTGTTTGTGTGTGAGAGTGGATGAGTGTGTGTGTGTGTGTGAGCATGAATGTTTATGTATAAGTGTGTTTGTGTGTGAGAGTGGATGAGTGTGTGTGTGTGTAAGCGTGTGTTAAGCATGAGTAAGTATGTGTAATTTTGTGTTAGCATGCTTGTATAATTATGCATTCATATATGTGCAAGTGTGTCTGTGGGAGGGAAAGGTGCCAATGGGCTTTACTTGCCCCCTGGGCCAGTCCTCCCCTGACCAGTACAAATAACAGCTTGAGGAGTATGCAGTATTAGATAAGGAGATACACTTTCAATTACCAAAAAAACAAGTTATCCCCAGGGGTAGACGTTGCTACACTGTTTATTTCAGGCAAACAGCTGGTTTACTAGCTAACTGATTTCAAAACTGTGTCATCACCTCCAAAATGTTTCAAAGAAGGAAACCCCAGCCTTACGTGCACTTTAGTGATAGCTGCATGTTCCCTTCAGGTGTGTCCTCTTTACACATACATGCAGGCATTCTGAAGACTCTGCTCATTTTGCAGAATTTGTCTGAAAATTACAATTATTATTTATGGGTTGTCGGGGTGGTCTGTTAGGAGTCCAGTTGCATCCAGTAAATGTACCGTCTTACCAGATGGTGGAGCTGTCTATTTATAGAGCCAGTGAGAAGCTTTGCTCTCTGGCCTTCTAACATTTACCAGCATCCAGGCAATGGGAATGAAAGGAACGTCTCGAGACAGTGAACCACCCCTGGAGTAGAACATTTCTGTTGATCCCCATCTCCATGAACGATTTCTAAAAGCCTTCAGATGGACACCTGTCTTTGCAGAAAGCATTTGCATAACCCTGCTATTCTCTTATCTTTTTGCTACTGCGGGGCGCAGCAGTGAAAAAAGTTAAAGCGACTGAATAAATACTTCACGTTAATTCCCATTATCTGCACCAACTGCCGACACATGTATTTCCCGGAAGCCCTGCATGGCGGCACGGTGTAACTAAAGTTAGTGTCTATTACCTGCCAGGCCTAAGGGTCACACTATGCAAAGATCAGGACGGCCACCTCGAAACAAGAGGGACTCAAGTTGTATCAAAAAGTACCCCGTTATTAGATTCCCATCTAAAAGGAAATACCGTATATTCCGGCGTATAAGGCGACTTTTTAACCCCAAAAAATCTTCTTAAAAGTGGGGGGTCGTCTTATACGCCGGGTACTTACCAAGCCGGAGGTTCCCACGAAGCCACCAATCTCTCTAATCACTACGCGCCGGCTATTGAGGCCGAGCGCAGGGATGCCGTCATGTCCCGGCGCCCGGCTTTAATTGCCGGCGCGTAGTGATGAGGGAGCAGGGAAGCCGAGGTCTGAAGTGCCAGACCTCGGGCTCCCACAACTGGATGGAAGAAAGAAGATAAGGTAAGAGATAGGGAGAAAGGGGGGAGAAAAATATATATATAAAGTCCAAAAATAATTACCGGCACTCCAGGGACTTTGCAAATGACCACACAAACAACTTCGGTTTTTAAGTCAACGTTTCAGTCTTGTTTATTACAGACTTTCATGTCTGTAATAAACAAGACTGAAACGTTGACTTAAAAACCGAAGTTGTTTGTGTGGTCATTTGCAAAGTCCCTGGAGTGCCGGTAATTATTTTTGGACTTTATATTATTTACTGCTGCAGTTATTTGGCACCGGGCAGAAATTTGGCATTTGGAGTGCAATTGTTAATTTTGGACTTTATATATATATATATATATATATATATATATATATATATATATATATATATATATATATATACACACACACACACTGGTGTGTATATATATATATACTGGTGTGTGTGTGTGTATATATATATATATATATATATATATATATACATATATATATATACATATATATATATATATATACACACTGGTGTGTGTATATATATATATACACATACGTGTGTGTGTATATATATATATATATATATATATATATATATATATATATATATATATATATATATACACATATACATGTGTGTGTAAAGGCAGGGGTGTGTGGTGAGGGCAGTGTATAAATGTGTATGTATGGACAGGCATATGTGTAGATATATATATAGATATATATATTATATATGTGTGTGTGTGTGTGTGTGTGTGTGTGTAAGGGCAGTGCATGTATGTATATGTCAGCAAATCAACCAGCAAATCACCGGTAAGGTACATCGATTGCCGTGATTGGCTGGTTGTTGTACGCTGGGTAGAGGGGTAGTCTTATACGGCGAGTATAGTCCAAACTCTATATTTGGACTGTAAAAGTTGGGGTTCGTCTTATACGCCCAGTCGTCTTATACGCCGGAATATACGGTATTAATAATAAAACATAGAAAGAACAAAAACCATGCATTATCGAAAACAAACAGTTGTGCATGTTTATGTAGACATGCAATAGAGTAACATGCTTCTTCTGATAACCCATGATCAATGAAAATAAGGCTGCACATGCGCTATTTCTGAACAGCGAATAACAACAGCAAGCTGTTTCTCAGTGCCAGAAAATGTGACAGAGCCCTTCACAGAAAAGGTAAATCTCACGCTTAAGGCTGGATTTTCCATAAGGCAGATTAGTCATGTGTCTAGAGCCATATACCGGTATTTACTATTATTAATCAAATTATATAGCGATGTCCAATTTTTGTAAACAAAATGAGATTTGCCCCACTGTATCTTTACCAAGTCCTGTCTATGTTTTGACTTTTCTTAGAGCGTATGGCTGTGCCATCGGTTTTGGTTCTTGGAGATTTTGGTAATATAAATCCAGCCCTGATACCGTTAGGCGTTTGCACATGCATGAGCAACGATAATGACAACTGCCGGTCATTATAAGTATTTCTCCATACCGCTGGGCAAACCAAATTAATGCTGCATCAAATTAGTCACAGATGATCACTGTATGACCTAATGAAGCATTCTTAAGGTTAAATAATTACAGTGCTCATTCTGGATTCCATATGTATTTACATTTCCTGGAGGAACATTGTTACGTTCTCTAATGTAGGTCTACAACAGTGAAATTCAATTTCTTAGCATCGATAAATCCCTAATTGCTAAAATTCCTAATGACTACCTATTAGCTACCGCCTGCCTTGCATTGCATCCAATAAGTAGTCTTGGATAAATGACTTATACTCAAGATGTTTTCAACAAGTTCTCCGTATATTATAAAAAAGCAACTAAAACTTCTAAAAACAGCATCAGCTCTGCCTTTTCTTGGATTATCTGATCACCCTGGTGTTCAGCCAAGGTAATGTTTAACATACCTGTGCCAACCTTCTTAACAACTGATCCTGACACCCTTAAAAATATCATTTAAAGTAAACTAAATTAGATTTTTACAATGAATAGCTTGACCCTAAGAGATTCATTTTTTTATATATATTTACTTTTTTAGTTAATTTTGCTTAGTTAATGCGCTGGTGGTTAGTTAGCAGGGAATTAGTTAGATAGCAGTAAAAAATAAAATAAATAGTTTCAGGGAAAGTTAAATATATTTTTGGTATTTTTCCCCATTTATACTAGCTGTGCATCTTTTATCATATTCATAAAAATAATGTCTTACTCACATGAATATGGTTTAAGAAAATAATGTGTAGGTTCACTAAATGAAGACATAGGAAAAACTCATACATTTCGCTGGTCCTGTAGAGTAAAATAGCTCTGGTCCTTAAGGGTTTAAGTTAACATATCTACCATTCGATAGAAAGGATATATAATTTTAAGGATATTACTTAATATACTTCACTTGTTTTCAGATAGGATGAAAAGCGGAAGGGATAAGTATACAACATGAATGTGTGACCCTAACAATCTGCACGTTAACCCTGAGACTAAGGCACAATCCCTAGGCATTGCTAGTATGGTGACTTACCAAATAGTTAAAAGTTGAGAGAGAATTTCACTCCAGTTTTGTGTTAGGGACCCACATTTTCAGTCTAATGTATAGAATAGAATGCCACCGGAGATATCACTTTCCAACCTTTGACCAAAAAAGCCATGTAATGAAGCGAAATCAATCAAAAAGACACTTACCTTTCCTGTGTGGTCAAATGACCTTACTTTGGCTACTTTATGTTGAACAGTGGAATAATAAGCCAATTTGGTTAGGGATCCACCTAGAAAACAAAAAAAAACAGGCCAATAAAGCATTCATCTAGAATATATTATTCTGTTTTGGTTAAAATACAGTAAAGTTGGCAGCAAAGAGTATCCATGTGTCTTACAGGTAGGTTTGGGATACTTTGTTTGGATTTTATACTTTCATAACCAGGGAGAGAAAAAAACTGTTATGTCATTGAACCATTTCCGGAAAAGATCTTAGTTAAATCAGATAACCAGCTTCCCTTTACACGCATGCGACAGCTGCAGTTTAATGTTGATAAATGTAAAATAACGCATTTGGGATGTAAAAATCCAAGGCAGAACATAGTATTGGGGCCACTGTTTGTTCTGTCTGTGATAACGGTAGAGAGGGATTTGTGATTACAGCACAGATCTCTGGCCAGGCCTCGTCTAGAGTATTCTGTACAGTTCTGGAGATCCCCATCGCCAGAAGGATAGACATATTGGAGAGAGTTCAGAGGAGGGCGACTAAAATGGTTTGCGGGATAAAAACTAGGAGAGACTAATGGATTTCCATATGTATAGATTGGGGAAAGAAGAGGGGAGATGTGATAAATCCCTTTAAGTAGTTAAATGTTTTAGGGCTGCAACTTTCACCCAGCAGTCCAGTGATTTGCTGAGACAGTCCCAGCAACACCGTTTATGTCTCGGCTGCCAGCTCACTTTTATAACTAATGTTGAAACTGAACAAGGGGAGATCTTTTTTCTGCTCTTATATATCAATAAAGCTTTTTCATGAGTGACAGTTCCTCTTTTAACTTCTCTATAGCTTTACCAAGATCAACAACATCAATGCACTTTAATATTATAACTGTGTGGCCTCTTTTGCATGGGGGCTTCTGATTAACCGACCCCCCCCCCGGGCCCCGGCCCCGGCCAAATGTTGTGCAAGAGCTGCAATTGGCTGAACACATCTCCCGGAACGTGACATATTCGCCTCCCAATCAGCTCAAAGCTGTCAATCAGAGGGCAAGAGATGTGAGGTCACGGGGGAAGAAGGCAGTTTTTGTGCCAGTTAAGTGTTTTATTTTACCATATTGATGGAATGAATATGAAAGCACTTACAGAGGGTTGGGGTTACTCACAGAGTACTTTTATATGCTTTCTTTTATAGAAGGGGTATCAGAGATATTAGTGTACTTAAGTACTGTTCCTCTCCGGTGTGAGTTGGCCCATTGGCCCACTCAAAATATCATAATAAATACTTGGCATTGATTTTGAGGCAAGCAACACAATGGCACCAAAACGAGTGCAGATAAAAGGAAACAGCAGCGTATTGGCCACAATGTGAACTATTGATTTTGTTTCGTTGTGTCAACACAAGTTACTCTCACACACAGCTCGTATGAAACGATTACATTGTGATTATTTATCCATCCCTTCTCATAGCAAACTTTCTACAAGAAGCGCTAAGCTTTGTGGATAACCTCCGTCTATGTTATTGCCTTGGCACATTCATGCGCATACACCCGGTGCTGCTGCCTGATATCGAGAAACAGCCCCCGGGTGAAAAAACATAAAACGCTGAACCGACACCACGGAAAGAGAGGCCAATAAAACTAAGAAACCCCAAAGGAAAAATATCAGCATTATGGCACTTTTAAGGGCCTAACCATATAAGCGATATAACGTTATCACTTTATAACAAGTTAATTGCTATGCCAAACCAAAAAACATGTCTAGGACGAGCGAGTCTAGAGAGTATGTGATTAAATGGTCCTTTTCTCCCATCAAATGCCTTTAACATCCACTTCTCCTTAGGGGCCCATTGAGTATAACCCATCGCCGAAGATACATTGAAAATGCAGCGTTATAAGAGTCACGTAGACAATAATCTACACCAAATCTGGACCTGTCACCTTTCCTAACGCTCCTCTTACCAGAGAATGAACCGATGTATAGGATTAAACATCACTTAATTCCACTTCCTTTAAATGGAATATTATGTTCTGCCAGCTTTAAGACTGGAGGTCAGCGAGGTAAACAGAGGTTTGTTAATAATTATGCAGGTTTGGCAGTAAACTACATTCTAAATAACCAAGCCTTTGTCTCCGGCTCACACATGGTGACACACACAAGGTCTATGGCCGGTGAGACCTCCCCAAACACTTTAATACACTTTAATTGATATAATAGCCTGACATTTTACCTTCTTGCCTTAAATGTATACTTGGAATTCATCAGAACACTCATACATTTGGTGTTATTTGCCCGCTGCCGGGTCCTTTGCCTTGAGATTGCATTTGGTAGAACACATCTAGTGCTCAGCAATGCGAAAACACAACTTCATCCAGCACCGGCTCACAAGATTTCTTGGTTGACTTGGTTATCGTCAGACCAATGGGAGAGGGACAATGGCATCATTCAACCAGGGGAGGCTTCTTGTTGGGAAGCTGCAGAAGATTTGGGTTAAATTCACACAATATTCTTTGAAGGCTCAGTGTAAAAACATACAAATAAACCCTATAGAGCAGGAATGCCAACCTCTGTCCCGATGGGCCATAATCCTACTAGAATTCATCCTCGCCTACGCTGTGCCAACTAGCATCTCGTGCAAAGTTCACAGCAGCTCGCCAAGGCGTCACAAGTAGGGTTATAGAACCGAAACCACTACTACTGGATAAAGACATTCCTAACGCACAAAAAATAATCTCTAGTTAAAGTCGCTGCCAGGTGACATCATAAACAAGAGAAAGAAACACAATTACTGCCCCGGAAAGCATGCCAACAAGTACCCAAGGGCAACGTTTAGACGTGGAATCGGGTAATTGTTTATTAAGTGCAAGACCTCGCACCACTTTTGCTTTGATCACTCTCTTCCCTCCATCTCTTTGACATCCATTAGCAGCTCTATCCAGAATTATGAAATTCTCTTAGGGAAGAGATTCTGAACGACTCACCTCTCTAATTTTGAGATCCATTACGACTTGAGGGCTAAGATTCAAGCCAGTAAAAAAAAAAAAAACCTGATACATTTGCATCAAGAATAATAATAGAAAACACCATTTTGAAAATGTATGTAAGGCTGTTTTACACTACTGAGAGGGTGGTGGATAAATGGAGCAGCCTCCCATCTGAAATGGTAGAGGCTAATACTGTGAGGGAAGTTAAACACGAATGGGATAGACGTAAAGCTACCCTGAATGTAAGATGAGACCAAGGACTGACTAAGGTCTGAGTCTCTAAATGGGGAAAAATCTACAACTACCTGCGCTCACCGGTAGGTTATCTATAAAACAAAATGCTTTGTAACCTTGATTTTACACACACACACACACACACACACACATTATATATATATATACATATATATATAATTTATAGTTCTTCCACCACGTCCCATCTAAATAAAACCTCAATAAGACTACCAGATTTAGAAAGATTAGCTGAAGCGACCTGGTCTTTAAATATCCCTTTTAGATTACAGACTCTGAGCGATCCCGGCATTACGTAACACGGTGAAGGTGCCTTCCAGAGACAATTATTTTTGTTTGTTTGGCAAATCGTATGTTTACAAAACAATTAGTAAAATTCATATTGTTTTAGAGCGCCACGGAGATATCTGTGCACTGTTTATAAAGCACCGGGAACATGAATAATCATACACATGCATTCACTTCAGCAGCAGAAGGAAAAACACTCGGCGCTCGCAGAGGGTGTGAGATTCGGTTTGAAGGAGGAATATTACGAAATGCGGGTGTTTGCTGCTTGAGTTTTGGTGAACACAAAAGTCTCAAGAACTGGGTGATTTTACATTTTTTTTATTGTACATTTTTCTATCATACTCGTACATTTATCTTCACCACACCTTGCATGATTGCAAACACCCTACTCAAGGTACCTATAGATATTTTACACAGTTCCCCATCAGAACTGCCCCAGCCGACCTTATTCTGACAGAAAAGCTGATATTTGCTGTTAATTTTTTAATTTAAATATCATAACAAATGTGAAGGGTTGACGCAAATGCCATGAATACAGTTATCAATTAACCCTACAATGCCCATATTCACACTACAATAGTGAACATCACCAGAATAACTTGCTGTGGCATTGCGTATTATGTATCAAAACCCACTGGTGACTGCTCATTTAATTAGGTGCCACTGTCACGCACAGCACCGATACATCAAGGTGTGGAAACTGTAACGGCAGGTTGTTTACTTTTTTTACTTATAGTCTCTGCAGAGCATCACAGCCTCATCATGGGAGTTGCAGTCCGGCTTGGGATCAACATCGGAAGCATTACATATAAACAGCTATCGAGCCGCACTACAACTCCCAGCAGACACGGCGGCAGCATCGCCTCGCGGGAGTTGTAGTTCTTAAACAATTAGCGGCGAGCTCTATGGAAGGGCAGGGGAGCGGAAAAGAAATACATTTCCCAGCATGCCACGCGACACAGCGGCAAGGTGGTGAGGCGCTTAACTTGCTATAACTGCTTGAGCGGCTGCATCTGCCGAGTCCCCGGGTGACACTATAAGATTACCCAATCCCGCACACCTACCTATATCAATGGCAAAGCGCTTTGCGTTCTCGAGGTTGCGGAATATTTCGTCAGGCGGAAGGGTGATGCTCTTGTCCATGCTGGCCCCGCTCCTACCTCTCCCTCCGCTTGTCGCCATGTTGGATATCCCGCCGAGCTGTGCGCATAGATTTGAATACGCACTGCATATATTATGATAATGAGCTGGGGCTGTTTTAAGCAGCAGAAGGGACATACTAGCATGACGATGAGAAAGAATGAAATTGTATATATTATACATTTCTCCATATTATTATGTATATTTTACATAATGACTCTTATAATGACAATCATTTACAAATGACTGACATATGGAATGTTTGCTGGGTATGAGGGTATCACAGTGTTCTACAGCCCTAAATGTCACATTCATATTTATATTAACTGTAAAGCGACAGCGATAGGTAAATAAAATAAATTATACTTCATAATACCTTTTTTAGTTGTATAAATAGCTTGCATACGATGGGCTGGGGCCTACTTGTTTCTTCCGCATGGTTTGCACGCATTTATTTGACATCATTTTGTTCACAGGAAATGACGCAGAGGAGCCAGGTCCTTTGATCTGCATCCTAACCCCCTTAAAGATGTCAGCGGCTCCCCCTGTGGGACCAGGAAGATCTGGCTCTTCTTTTGGCTTCAGCAATGGAGCAAAGGAAGGGGTCGCATGTGCACATGGGGGAGTGAGGCCCCCGTAAGAGGAAGATTGGGAACCTGGGGTCCTAATGTGGCCTTACAATGGCACTTTGGACACTTTCACCTTCACAGATAACTGGAAGCATGATACCTTGGCTTCAGAAATAAAACAGTCCACCAATAATACATCGGTGAATGTGATGTGACATTGGACGGCAACACAAGATCAGCGCGCATTCTGTCCATGGAACGCCGTATCTCCTTCTCTTTTATGAATGTTCATTGCCTGATTTCGTTAAGGGTCTTAAGCAACTGCATAAACTTGTGCGCACAATCACGAGTTGCATCGTGTATCAACTGCATTCAAGCTGGAAGTCAAGTTGAATGATGAAGGGATACATATTAACAAATGCACTACTCTGTGCTCCACTGCAGCTTTCCAAATCCTCAGTTTTGTATTTCTCCATATGCCGGTCATTAAACGTTCACCATGAATGTATACTCACACGCACTACAGCCCAACAGCTTTTAGGTTCATGCTAGTGTGAATGAGCCATCATTACTGGGTGTCCTGCATTGATATGTTTCTATCAATGCTCTGCTGGCTGGTTACTAAAACCATTATTTATAATGCCCTTATTAGAAATGGTTCAGATACGTGTTGTCATTGTTCCATTACAACGGCTGTAGGCGGCCCCTTGTATATTTCTACATATTGTATGCACACATGTCTATATTTGCTTTTGAGTAGATAGCGGGAAAGAATGTTGAACTGATTCTAGTAGAGTGTTGGGAGGGTGTCCCAGCATTGCTTCTCTCCACTTATTTTAATGCACTGGTCCGGTTGATAAAGTGGGCTATCAACAGGCAATTATATCTGTATTAGGCTTGTGCAAATGGCCCTAAAACGATGCGGACAAATCTCTCATTTCGTTCTTGGTCCATTAGTTTTCAGACAACAAATTTAGTTCCCTGGCCTTTTGGTTTGGATGAAATTTGGAGGACTTTTTCCTTTCAGAAATAAAATTTGCTGTCACTCACCCTGCAAGTTATTACCTTTGTGTAAAGATTCCATCCTCTCTGGATCAATATGACCATGGTATAGAATATTACATATTACCATGTATGTGCATGCTTATGCAGCCATGTGTGCTTTTAATATAGATTAGATACATGTGTGTAACCTTTTTTAACATACACAGATAAATAAAACCAAAGTCTTAAAATAGTGTTCAATAATATTTTATTGATTTAATTAATTAAATCTTGTACCGGAAACTCTATTTAATAGAAAGTAAACAATCAGTGCATTTCTCATGTATACAATGTTTATCCTATAAGGATTAAATACACAATAGCTCTGCATCGGCAGTTACAAGCTGAAAAAAGTAGCAAAAATGTTTTGTACAATGTCCTTTTTAAAACAAAAAGGAGTGGGATAACAGTTAAGCATTCAATAGATGCCCACCAGATTTAACCTTTTAAAGGCCAGAGGCACATGTAAGGTATTGCAAATATTGCTAACCTCTCTGGTGCTTCAAAAGTTACACTTTAAATACACATATCTTTATAAAAGACACAGCTATTGCCCAATTATTTGAGTGGTACCAATACACCCAGACATTAAAAAATGAGCAAACTTTAAAAAAAGTTACATACAAAGAGAGAGATCAGATTTAACATTTGTCAATAAAAGGTCTGATTGTTATGGAACTCTCCACAAATGTTTCAAACAAAATATCTGACTTTAAACAGTTTAAAGCCTTTAGAGCTTTTAAATTGTTTCAGTTCTCTTAACAAAATATAAAAAGTAATTCTTTGACTCATCCGAATATTGGACCATTCCATGGGAATATATTGAGAACAATGTTCTATGTGAACAACAGCAAGAGGAATCAACATGAGTTTTGCCTTATAATTCATCTTTCAGAGAAGATCATACTTTCTAAAGGCAACATAGATTGATTCCTTACATTACAACTAACTTCACAGAAGTTAAGAATTTAAGTAGAGATTTAAAACCTTCCTTGATTAGTGTGTATTCTACACAAATACTTAATACAACTGAATATTGTATTACAATAAACCCAAATAAATACATAATAGAAATATCCTAGAACAGGTGCACATAAAAATATGTTAACATATAATAACTAAAAAACCATCACATGGTTATACAAAAAATATTTTCTTGTGAAAAATTATAATATCCAATAGGATAACGTGACTTTCTTCTGAAATAGTCTCTTTGCTGCTGTAGAGCTGTTAATATCCAAGCAAAGCATGGGTCGCTGCAGGGGAACATGGTTCCTTACTAGTAGAGGCATACATGACTTGTACCAAGTCACTTTTTTTCCTCTTTTTGCTTTTAATGTCCTTAAGGAGTTGAGACTGCTTCACCAAGGCCTCCATATCTTGCCAGGATTGTTTGCACTGACAGCCGGTTTAGAGTTGATGGCTTTGGTGGCATGTAGGAGAGGACCGGTGGAAACTGTCTGCGGTGCTTGCAAGTGGTCAAGTAATTTCACGCCGGCTTCAGTGCTTTCCGGGCAGTAATGAAGGAACTGCATTGTTTCTTTTAAACACCATGAGTATCCATGTTTGTAATCCTGCTCTAAGTTTTCCGGGTTTGAAAACTGACCTGGAGAAAGAAAATAATACAGCAGGTTAGATGTGTGCACATAGATTTAGGTTCTGGATCTCTCCATACAATCACGTTCTCAGTAGATTATTATGATGGGTAAATGCAAACTTATGAAAGTGGCCACGATTGATGGACATTAGCCTCAAAATCCAACATTTGTGGAAGAACTAGAGGACCAGATTTAAGACTATAGGAATAAGGACTGAAAATGAACTTACTTTTCTGCTGTTGCAAGTAGCTCACTGCCATCTCTAGAATATCGGCTTTTTCAAGCTTGACATTAGGTTCTTGTTTGTGAAATTCTTTCTCCAGAAGCAGTTTCAGTTGTTCAATGCTGCTGTTGATTCTGTCTCTGCGCATCTTTTCCACAATAGGTTTTCTCAGCTACAGAGGGAACAAAAAAATAAGTATTATAAGTCAATCATCTGCATTAATAATAGGCATTGAACAGTTAGAGCAGTTCAAAGGCTACTTCTAGAAAACGATGGTAATGAAACTTACTTTATTTTTCTCCTTTGATGAGAGGGAATTGAGTGAAATGCTGGTAGGAGCCATTATCCAGAGGTCTGTACAAGCTTTAGAGCTGAGCAAAAAGTGATCTGAGCAGCGGAGTCCTTTGCCTTGTATTTATACCCCTGAGCTTGCATACAAATGCATGTGTCCCAAACTTGTTAGACTTTCCCACACTCGTACAGCCAATACATGCATTCAGCGGGACAATAGAGGAGGCATCTATTACAGCGTGGTAAATTGACTGTGAATTGCCTGAGGATAATACCCTGCTCCCAGCGGAGCAGGTGGAGAGTGTGTTACACAATGGCGACAAGCTTTAAAATGAGGTGGGAGAACGTGGGAAAGAGCTTCCCATCATTATCATCAAACCGATGCCTGATGAGAACATCCACACTGCAATATGCTGCTCCTTTTTAAAGTGTGCCAGGGCAGGACTGGACCCTGTGAAACCAGATGTTCTAAAACAGGGCATGAGTCCTACCTACAGCACGACAAAAATAATTCTAAAGAATACGTGTTCCCCTGAAATACAAATACTCAAAAAACAAGGGGGGGGCTATCTATTTCCTATACGCAGTGCAGTTGTTATAATGGAAACCGAAAAAGTTTTTTTTTTTAAAGGTTTTTGTATTGGTTTTATGTAATTAAACTTCCAGGGAAAAAATAAGAAGTCAGATCCGCGAGGGTTACTTTACTGAACATAACATAGAGACCAAGTAGAGACGCACTTACTTTGTCAAAGTAGAACAGTATTTGTAATTGTTTACTTACATAATTAGCTATTAAACACATAATTTGGGGGCAGATATTTACAAATATTTTTCACAACATATATTTTTAAGCCAAATTTAGAAAACTTTATTTGAAAGAAAAAAGTCACAAATCAATTTCAGAGCATATGTGTAAAATCTAAAGGTTTATTTTTTTTCTTTGAAAAGAAATCTAGGAGGGACCTTGAGGGCATGTACTCGAAATGATTAGCTTTAGGGCAATTTACTGAACCGTTTGTAAAAACAGCTTAGCAAACCAGGTATTAGAAGATTGCAAGAGAAAGATGCAAGATCTGAAAACAAAAGATTCCTGTAATAGCTTTGTCAATTAAGAAACAAGGAAACAAAGAAAACTTAATAAGTGCGTCGGAAACAACAGTAATGGAATTTTGCAATAAAATCAATTCATTCATATATTGTAACAAAATTTTAAAGCAACATGTAGGAGACACTAATTTTGGTACCAACTGCATTTGGGAAAGAATTTTAACACAGAAATCTAAAATGCATCAAACTTTATTTAAAAAATGTCAGTATTTCAGGTTTTCTTATGTTGAGTTCAATAGGACAGATTTAACCATCACAGAGAGATGGCAGAAGAAAGGTCAGATGGTCGCTAACCAAGAATGGTGGCATTATGATAACTTCAAAAGTTACTTCATAGGTGCTTTTATGGAATAGGGACTTAATATTATCATGATGATATAATCTCCATCTACGTCACAAAATATACACAGATACATAGTTAAAACTTAAAATTGACATGCCTCAAACGAGTTTGGCATTGGCTGGCACCCCAGATCCTGAGAGCTACAGAAGCTTCCTCTGATGCTGCCGCCCGTTCCAACGTATTATTTAACGTACCAACATTTTATTTTACTAGCTGTTTCTAATAAGAAAACAATATATTTGTAGAAATATCCACATAATGATACATAGAAATGAAAAAAAATATCATTTTTTTGTTGATTTTTATTAAAACTACTTAAAACCAACCCTTTTCACCTCTTTGACAGCTCATTTAATGTCAAGGGGCATTGCTTTCCCAGCTTTAAGAGGGATGTGACAATACTTGCAAATCAATGCGTTCCTTGGGAAAAGTCTGATCCAGATGGCCTGTAGGAACGGGAATTGCTGGAAAACACAATAGCAAGTTAAACATCATCGCTAATTTGCCTCTCCCGGACACACTTCTTTTGTAGTTTCTTCTTAAAGTTACAGAAAGAGGTAAAACTGTGGGGGTTTCTGAGAAACTTCTACGGCCTATTCAGCCCACTAGTTTCTCAGAAACTCGGCAGCCATTGTCAAACAAACCCCCGCCTCTTTTGAAACACCAAAAACTGTCACTAACGCTGTGAAATAAGCAAACATCAAGCAAAGCAACAAAAATATATAATAATTTAAATGGGGGAATTCCATAGCACTGCTGAGACCCCTTAATCTAAGGGGTCCTATAGAGTAAAACCTACAGAGAGTTATGTAGATTTATATCTTTTAATGTATAAATTTGGTCCATAAATATTGCTTTTCTTAGCCTAATAATGCTTATTCATATTACTAATGCTACAGTAGGGAAGCACGCTTTTAGTTGTTTGTTTTCGGTGGAAGGTTACAATGACAATTGCTGCTGTAGTTGAGTTCTAACCCATATAGTGAGTGTGTTAGACCTTAAACATGGCTGCAAGGCATACATCTCTTTCCCATGTGAAAGGCAAACCCAATTGAGCTAGTGTATTAGAGAACTGATAGCCAGATGGTCTACGGGGAGTAAGATTTCCCCTCCGTTTAATCAAATCAGGCAACATCACTAATGGAAGGGCTAGTAGAAGGACACACTTCTTTTGTTCGCCCAAAACATGTCTTCAATTGAACGAGGGGACACGGGACTGTGAGAACCTAGAAGAAACTCGAACCCACCCAGCCTGGTGCTAATAACCCTGTTGTCACCCTGCTATTATTTCAATGCACCATGAACTTTCTGCTTTATTTGATGATGCTCTCATTGTTAAGCACATGGACACAACACTTTCCCATGGACCTTTATTCCCCAGCAGAGGGGAAGTAAAGCTGTTAAAAGCGGTGTTTTCTTTTCACCAGTTATTTAACATCAAAATCTACAAAAAAAAAAAGGCTGACGGACGCCAATAAGGATTTTTTTGTTCAGTATGGTTATGTGTGAATATTAAAGATCACAATTTAGTGTGTAGTAGTGTGATTGCACATTTAGTGAAAACATACATTATAAACACATTAGAGGCTAATACCTTATTCTCCAGTATGTGCTTAATCTCTTTTTTATGTATCCTGTAATTAATTAATCCTGTAATTAATTAATAATAATAGTAATCACCATGATGTTTTTTTTCTTTATTTTTTATTTTCTGTAAATATGTTTTATGTATTGAATAAGGTTTTCTCTTTTAAGAAAAAAACAAATTATGGTTATCGTTTTGCATCTTTTCTTAGTAATTTGTTTCCAATTGCTGCCAAAATACTTGTGACTGGTACGTAACAATCAACTCAAGCGAATTCTAATTCTTGTAAGATAGCCACTTCACTTAATGGGTGTACTTTGCTCACTTGCCTGGCAATGGAACACGTAGCTAATTTGCATCTAATTACCCCAATATAGCTTTGCATGCACTCTTGGAAGCAGTAGGGTTAAATAGGGCAGTTAAATAAGCTGGTTTGCCTATGAATAGCTGAGGTGCGTTGGACAAAACACAGGCTAATGTGTGAGGATCTGATTTCCCAGCTGGAGAATATTGGTGCCGGATGTTAGGAATTAATTTGTGCTTTCAAATTAAAGAATCATCTCTTCCCTATACTGCCTTTATTTAAAAAATAGAAAGTATCATCATATTGTGTAGCTTCATCTGGCGCACAGACACATACATATAAATGATGGTAATGCAACTTTAAAAGAGAAGTGGTGACTAATTATTAAAGTTTTAGATTGTTATGTTACATTACATTTAAGGTGCGTCATTATAATAATAAAAACATAAAACTAACATTTTTAAAACTGTAGACAGTTTTATTAATAAATAATAATGATAAAACACATGTGCGGGCTCATGTTTTTTGACATGTATGTGGGTTTTAAAGGCTAGCACACACGTATGATAACATGTTGCACATGTTTCATTTTTGAGTTTGATAAATATGGCGAAACTTGTTGCTATCCTTTCGCAAGGAAAATAACTTTACAGCGTAGATTGTAGTACTATATGTCTCTTTAATGGCGTATATATATCCCTTTAGCTACATGCGGACATGGCTGACTTTTGAATAACTGGAATCTTGCATTTAAAGTGTTTTTCCAGGCTTGGATGTTGGGGACATAGCATGAGTTGGGTTTCCTCAAGTGTGCCAACCAAAGAAGTTTATTCACAGAAGAGAGAGTTAGTAGGAGACTTTACAGTAGACTTGTGGTTTCAACTCCTTCACTTTCCATTATGGCCAACACTGACAATTATCCTTTGCAAGAAGAACTGAGCCTACCCTGTATAATGCATAATTCAACAGGCGAGGGGAATCGTTGGCTTACTTAACATTATACTGGGCAAGCCAAGCGCTTCCTACGACAGAATGGGTCCTCATATTGTATAGTGAAGTTAAAACCAGTGGAAGCCACAAGTTGCTTTAGTGAACAAACCACAAATATAACACTAGGTATTTTTTACAAGCCATATCTGCACAAATATTGTACTTATTCTCTGACCGGAGAGTAAACCACAATATACAAATATATAAAACAAACAGGACACATACAATAAAGTGGACAATCGCCATCATCGTGGCATTCTGTGTAGCCACACACAACTACGCTCCCCTAAAACGGAGGAGAGTCAATCATTGTGAAGTTCTATGCCTTAAAAAGTCCAGACGTGTATTCCGACCAATGTCAAGTATTCCCACAAACCCACAAGCCATGCTGTCACGGTGGGGTTGTCCAATAAACTCCAAGCTGTGATGGGGATAGTACATGAATGACAAAAATCCATAATCATTAGAATTCCCTTTTGCAATAACAATAGAACTGAAAAATCCCCAGAGAGTTTTTATACAAGTTATCTCGCAATTTGTAAACTTCTACACAGTATTAGTTACTGATAGACCAGAGCGACCTAAAAGAATAGAGAAAGTTAAACTTTTTATAATTTGTATTATACTTTACATTTTGACTTGCTAACCAAGGACCTTAAACTTATCAAATTGAAAATAAAAACCACCATGCCACACGTACAGTGTATGCCTACGAGGGGCAAACCGCAGGCCCCGGCTTTTAAAAGCTAACTTCCTTACAGATTTTTTGTTATGTTTAACACTTTTACAGAAACCAGCCAGACCGTAGCACACATTTTCTGTAAATACGCAAAGGAAGTATTTAAAATAAAAATTAAAAAAAAATACTTTATACAAGTAAAAAAAAAAATACGAATTACCCCTATATAAGTGTGTTTTTTTAGTGAAAGCACTATTTTTATTTGTAGGAAATTTCATTGTTCTAAAGGGTTTATAGCTGTTTTGCTAATTTTGCCCCCCAGGTGTTCCCTCTCTTCCTGGTCTTTTGCTTTTCCCGCTTTCTCGCACAGATGCTGAACTTGTGATAGGACTTTGTTACAATCTTCTGATACTGTGAGTTCCAAGTCCTCCGATGTTTCCCACACTTTCGGTCTATTCATTTCATTCATCGAGAGAACAAAAGAAGTGTGCCGGGCTACATGCTGAATTAGCAGTGCTATTTGACTTTGTTTTGTAGTCTCTGGATATCTCGGGCCCGGCAGGCCATCTGGAGGCAATGGCAAACCGACAAGAACATGGATCAAGGGCTGCCTGAGCCTGTTGCTAATACTTCCCCAAAATTATATTTAATGGTGCATGGAAAAAAAAGTAGTAGTTCACAATATTTAACCCTTTTGGCGCCACAATGCAACACGCTTTGGCAACTATATACATAAACCATTACTTGATTTTAGTCTAAGGTTCCTGCTCTTCTAAAGGAGTACTGGGGGGGACTTTTTTGTTTCTTTTAATAATAGAATGATTTCTAGACGACTCGTTAAACACAATTGAGCTCGGCCATTTCGCATTTTACTGCTACATAAAGTATTGCCGTTTAAAGTGAGCATTAATGAGGAATTCAGGGAGGGAGGGAGAAAAAAATTACAATGTTTGAAATCACAGGTGTGAATTCAAATTATAATCACGGAATTTTAAAGCAAAAAATAAATGTACAAAACTAAAATTGTTTGTAACTTTGCAACTCACCTACACGTTTCAGTGTACCTTTATAATTATTATTATTATTATTATTATTATTATTATTATATATTTTTTTTATTATTTTTATTATCTTTTATTTTTATAGCACCAACAATTTACGCAGCGCTTAAATTACAGACTCAAACGGATATGCTAGGTAAAGCGGCCCTTGTTCACAACTCTTTTGTACTCTTTTGCATAGATAGAAGGCTAGATATCTATATTTTATGATAAGATAATAACTTATTTTGGGGTCATACACAGTGACCCTTAAAACGATATCAAGGGATCACAAGGAACTCACACAGGATGGCGACGTGACACGAGATAACATTTACTGTTGCCTTTTCCTCCCAACATATATGTATGCATTAATATACAGGTAATAATAAAATATTTATTTATAGGCTAAACGATTGCCATCATGATGACCATAGTGAAGAAGACACCAAGATACCTTTTATATTGCATATATTGAGCCTTCTGTATATGGGGCATCAACATCTACCGTTCCACAAATTATTTATTGTCTTTCAAGTGTTAATATCACTAGACGTATCTATCTACTGGGAATTTTTTTTTATCTAGAAAGCTACTGGGATTTTGTGACACGGGAAAAACATCTTCTTCACAACGAGCTGTGAAAGGCAATATAATCCGTCTGTAACCCTTTCAAGCGGCAGGAAACATTTACCTGCCAACTGTTGCAAGTTTCCAAGCACATTTGGTTTTGTCACCTTGTATCTCTGTCCTTGCCTTTGTCATTCATTTTAAAACAGAGCTTAACTTTATTTTTACACACACAGCCCTAATTGTCCAGCGGCAGCGTATTTCTAGACGTTAGTACTGAAAACATTTATGAACCCAATAACTGCTTAGAGTCAACATTTTTGACTTGACTGTTAACAAAAATAATATATAAAAATATAATGGTGTGTTAAGAATGGAAGGAAAAGTCGCATCACCCATTGATGACACCCAAATCGGAACAAAACACAATCCTTTCCCTCTTCTGTCTCCAAGCGTATCCCTCCAAACGTCACTTAGAACGAGGTTATTTCACCTCTGTGCCTCTTCCAGCCCCTTTGCAACCCGGAACTGACAACAGATTGTGACCATTTTGTATCGAACAAGCCATTATTTCTAATGGATCCTGTTATAGTGGTTACCTCTCTATGAACTGAGTTCATGACCCATCGTGTGTTTGTCTTATCAGTATCAAACTTATCATTTGGTCTGTCACTTTTGATGTCTGTTTATCCATTTGTCCATTGAAGGCTTTATGCTCAACTATATGTCCTATTAGCCTAATAAGGTGAAATATTTCCCGTTTCCACTTTCCCACACTGTTTCCCATTGCGTTTCATTCACACCCTTAGAAAAGAAGTGTGTCATACAACAAAACTCATTAGCAATGGTGCTTGACTTTGCTTTTGTATTTGGTGGGAAAGTTGGCCGTCAGAAAGCCATCTGGGAGGCAGTGATCTGAGTGAATGGCGGTCGTTTCTGACCATTATTTAGCCTTTGAAGATCTGTGATTTTCAAATCTTTCACTAAGGCGAATTCACCTTAACATTCTAACATCTGTCCAAAACATGCGCGTTCAAGATCTTTCAGAAAACAATTTTAAAAAACATAAAAAAAATATATGTAATGATTTGTTTGAATCGGTTGAAATAGTTGAATTCAAAGAATGCTTAATGGGGTGTAACGGAGTCTCTCTTTAGATTTTAACAACTGGTGAATGTGGCTTTTTCTCCTTTTGGAAGAATGTGTTGGCTAAATATATGTTTTATTATCCATTAGGAAATGGTGATTTTCTGAATCAATAAAAATCTACCAGGTCATTAGTATGGGAGTTGGCGCTATTTTATGTGTATGGGACCGAGCCAGGTCATTAAATCGGTTTAAGGTTGTGTGTGGGTTATCTTTTGCCAGCAAGGCTCCTAATATCGAAAGCATGAGCCACGAGTTCCAGTCCAGCCTGGGAGCAGAAGTTTAAAGGTGGGGTCTTGTGTGTCAGGGACACATTTCCCTATATGTAAGGCAATTAAAAGGGGGGCCAGATTGGTACATTACCTAGGGCCCCTATGGAATGTTAATCCATTTCTGTGCACAAGGTCAATTCACCTTTTTGAATGGCTTTGCAGAGGCCACGTCCCAGTCCCGGTGGGCTAGGCTACTAGTGTCCCCCAGCGGCATTGTGGATTTATTTTGTATCAATAAATAGAAATGAAGCTTATCACTGATAGAGGGATTTTTGAGATATCCGTCTGTCATAATAAGGTATTATTACTACCCATGAAGAAAGGCTATGATGTTATATGAGGTCCCAGACATTTCTTTATTGTATTACTTGATACAATAATAAAACCTTAACACTGAGTTTATTTCTCTATATGAAA
The DNA here is from genome assembly GCF_027358695.1 of Spea bombifrons. NCBI lineage: Eukaryota > Metazoa > Chordata > Amphibia > Anura > Pelobatidae > Spea > Spea bombifrons. The sequence goes on from NC_071098.1 coordinate 10,020,715, forward strand.
AATGTTATATTTAAGAAAGGAAAAAAATAAACACTGTAACTCAAATACAATATGTAATATCTTGCTATTAACAGCGATGAAATGTGGATCAGACTTTCCTTTAGCCAAAACTGGGCATCTTATTGCTCAATGTGATACTCAAACAGCACAAGGCCAATGTATCGACTAAACATTGTCTAATACTCAAGTTAGTAGTCTATGTAACAGCCGGGTTGGACTACAAGACCATCATCAATGATCAGGTTCATGAATCCTTGCAAGTGATTTGAAACTTTAAGATGTCTGTAAAAAAGTACCATTCAATTAAACCTTAAAAAAGCCTAAAATGTAATATAAATTGTGTATCAATACAGATGTCAGATTTATACAGCTGTTACTTTTTAAATGGTATTCTTTTTTCTGTCTTTTTGCATTTTTTTCTCCCTGCTGAGATGAACCATTCAAATGAAAACCGACTATATCATTCTAAACAATAGAAAAGCCGGGGGGGGGGAGAAGGTTCCTCAGTAGTACCTTCCCCAAGGGAAGCGTGGGGATTATTATTCTGGACTTAAATGAAGAGTTTTCAAACTAATGAACAACCAATGACTCATAAAGATGGCTAAATTAAGCTCAGCCGCAAGTGGTAATTGGCAAGTCAATTTCACTATTTGACGTGGGACACGTGTTGCTAAAGTAAGTACATAAGTACATAACACTATGGTAGGAATCGCAGCGTCAAGATATCAAGAAATCAGACACTAGATTAGTATTACAGAATTCTGACCATTGTTATAATTGTTATAGATGTACGGATATACAAGATCTGGGCAAATCTCACTAAGGAGGTCTTATCGTGAAGATCCCAATGAATGGTCAATTAAACATTTAAGCTTTGTTTGCTTTCACTAGGATATTTCATATCGTCTCAATATTGCTTTTCACTCTATAAAATATATTACGCTGTCATTTTTACTATTTCCTTTAACCAATATATACATGTAATATCATGCATTTTAAGTTAAATAAAAAAAATAAAAACTTGTATTACATATTATTCCATCATCCACTTTTATAAAAAAAAAAAGTAGATTAATATTTTCTGATATTTTATATTAACCAGATGTTGTAAGTACATCATATATATTTACGTCGTCCTTAAATGGTATATTGATTATCCATAAAGGTCTCGGACACACGTGAGCTCAGCCCTGTAAGTATTAAAGGCTCTCAAGTGAAAAATATGTTATCCGGAGGGGGGGGGGGCTGGTCGTTTTTTTTTTTTTGTTGAGCATATTGCCTTTAGAACAGAATGAGGTAATCTCTGGTTTCTAAGAGCGAGTCTGAGAAGGAGGGACAGACACTTTCCCACAAGTTCACAAAAAGGACCAGAAGCCCCACAGCTGCTTCTCTGCACAAAGGACCTGATCTTATTCATTTAAAACAAATGCAAAGAGGAGAAAAGGATTGTACGCTTAAACCATACCTGGTTTTGGTTACATGTAGGTCGGAAACTAGAACCTTGAAGGCCCTTCTGTTCATATATATCACATACTGTACGCGCCAGGGAGAGAATATTTATATCTTCTGTATACGGCACATTGTTTTATTCAAACGAAGGGGTCTAGCAACGCCTAATGGCCAGTTTCTGAATATATTTACAAATGCATATGTTTCATAGTGTCTCTTTCTAAATAGCCGTTACTTATGTGCAGTAAATAAATAAATATATGTTTTCTAAACGTTAACCGTGAAAATAGTAGTTTTGTAACAAAATAACAAAATGAAAACACTTTTTTTATTTTTTTTTACTACTCTTGTAGGATGTCTGCCATTTATAACATTCTCTACCTCTTCTCTTCCTCGCCGTCTATCTGTGCTTTTAAAAGACTGCCTATAGATGATTTCTGACTTTTAACCCTTAAAGCTATAATATAGGGATCATCCCTTTCATAGGTTTAACATCACGTGCCTCCTACTTCTGTAAACCACTGCTTGAATTGAGGACACCTTCAAGTGATGGCCTTTGTAAGGACCCTAATTAAATCTGTTGTTGCCCCCTTACAATAGAATATTTGTGACACACTATCGAAACATTGAATTTAAGGGCAGATAAGAAACAATAGCTCTATTTTGTCCTGGTATAAAAAACCTCAAATCTTATACAGTCCTTTGGTCTTGTGTGAGATTCAGGAGCTGTATGCCTTACCCACACATGTTTAATTTCACTCACAGTATTATCTTCTACCACTTCTGCTGGAAAGCTGTTCCACTAATGTACCACCCTTTTAGTAAAGTAACACAATTATAAGGTTAATATTTAAAGAATTTTAGGATCAATTCACGGTTAATGATGTCTGTGTTTACAGCAAAGACATTTGAAGCAGATGGGATGATAACAATTAGTATGTTTACCCACATTTTCTTACATTTTGTTTAGCATAATATTGTTGCTTCATTTATTATCCTAGAAAGCTTTGAACAGTATTCACTAAAGATTAACAACTTCGCACTAACTATCGCCAACTACAATTTGTACAAGACAGCATCACTGGTCCGCTGTCCGCAGTTGGCATGTATTTGGCCACAAAATCCCTGTGTGGTGGAAAACCATTCTTTTATACCTTGAAAGTACGTGGCATTGTTTTCTCATTTGTTTCATTAACTTTGTTGCCTTGCACTCTATTGTGCGGTCCGTTACAATGCGCTGTTGTATACGAGATTCCGTTTTACCTTTTAAATCTTTTTAATGCCCTCTGCGTCCCGTGAATGTTTTTTTTTACACATACATGGATTTCAACGTAAATTTACTATCCGGACTCTGAGAGAGCGTTTGAATAAATATGACCCTATATCCTTTCTAAAGTGATCGTTTCCCACTAGATCTCTCTGCACAGACATATATATATATATATATACATCTATATATATATCTCCTTGCTCAGTTCACTCACACGTGTGTCGTCAGAGATTAGAGGGTTCCATCCCATAGCTGTCTATGGTGATTAGCTATTTCCCGCCAAATACGACTTAAATTCAAGAACTGCTGGAAACTGTGAAGTGTGTGTTGCCAGAAGGCTATTGATCGGTGGCATTAGAAGGGAGCAATCCTGAAGTAAAGGCAGCCTTCTTTCCCAGGACAGGTCACGTCAGTCTCACACACTTCCCACCTGCTCCTCGCAGAGCAGGCTATTATACCCAAGCCATTCAGTGTCAATGCAGCATGACATAATGGATGCTTCTCCTATTGTCCTCCTAGCTTCCAGGATTGGCTGCAGAGTGTGGGAACCTCTAAGACGCCTCAGACCCACATATCTTAACCAGCCTGGACGGTATAAATAGAAGCCAAAGCCCCCGGCCAGCACATTGCACGCAAGGCTACAAAGCCAAAGGGGTTTCCTCCTTAAGACTGAAACATGGCACCCAGCACTGCTGGCTTAGATCATCATAAGATGTCTCCGAAGGAAAAAAACAAGGTAAGCTTATATATATATTTATGTGTTCTCTTTGGAAAGAGTCTATTTTTATTAGCATTTCTCTTTTTTTTTTTGTGGTCTCATGGAAAAATATATTAATGACACCGATCGTTGTTTTTCAGTTGAGAAAACCGGCTGTGGAGAAAATGCGTCGGGACAGAATTAACAGCTGCATCGAACAATTAAAAAACCTCCTGGAGAAAGAATTCCATGTGCAACAACCCAACGTCAAGCTGGAAAAAGCAGATATTCTAGAGATGACCGTTACCTATCTGAGGAAGCAAAGGCTGCCCCATGCCAACAGTGAGTATTAATTATTCGCTAATAAATGTTTAATACCCAGGAAAAGTTAAGAAACATAGGATATTTACACACACACATATATATATATATGTGGAATACGATACCGCTGTATAAATTCATAAATAATAATAGTAAAGCATTGTAGTTAAACATACAAATAAACATTACATCTTAACAATGCTAAGACATTCCCTTGTTAACAATTTAAGGCGATACTGAAGTATTTTTTATTCTTTCATGAGATTTTTATGCTAAATAAATTTCCCTTTCTTTTTCTACCAGACGGAGCCCATCTCCTAAATGATGCACCGGTAGATTTCAAAGATGGCTATTCCAGATGTTTCAACGAAGTCCTAGACTTTTTGTCCCTGCATCAAAAGCATCAGGCAACGGAACTGAAGCTTATAAACCACTTCAACTCCAACGAGGCCCCCCGAATTCCATCACCAACTCCATCTAGATGCTGTCCGATCAAGCAAGGGGATGCCAATAAAAGCAGCACAATTTGGAGGCCATGGTAGACCTACATCCGGTGGCCCATGAAGAACATTAATCTGTGAAATCCTGAGGGCTTTGAGATGTATTCTGCTGTTGTCCTCTTACCTTGTAGGAAATATTTTCCTGATTATCCTTCGTTTGTTGGAGGATGGTAGATTTTGAGAAAAAATGGAGTGCGGCTGCACTAACTCGGTTTGAGTTTGCGGCTAATAACCAAGCATTCCATTCTATTGTATTGTATGTTGCAACATTGGTAGAACATTTTTGTTAAACGAGAAGTATTGATTATTGAGAAGTATATTATAAATAGTTTTTTTCTTGTTAAGAAACTACTCTATGGTTAAAGAACCTTCCCTATGATGGAGCTGTTGCATTCCTTGTCAGTAGCCCCAGGGAAAGAGTTGTGAAGCACAGTGTGCTCAGATGTTTATTATATTTATATTATTTGTGATAAATAGTATACTGGAGGTTATTTGGTAGTACTTAACCATTAGAAATTCTACTAAGTAGGAAAACACCTATATTGAATTTTACCTTCAGTATAAAATGTTCATTGTATAAAATTATAGCATGTGTGAAAGTGGTGAATCACCATAAAAAAAGAGAAATTAATATTTACTTTTGTTAAAAATAAATTTCTCAAGTGTGGTTGTAAAAGCGGGTAAGCTTTAACTAATAGTTAACTTGATAGCCCTATTGTTAGGAGATAAGACTATTTTTTTTTAACTAGTCGCCTCTTGCTTATTTAAAAACTGTTAATATTAACAAACACTTCGGTTATTAAATATACAGTCTTTATTGTCAAAGATGGAGATTCTCCTAACTGAGGTTATATGACGTATGTGGAATATTTCTGCAATTCACTATTTTAATGAAATAGTTAAATATTTATGCTTTATAGTAAAGGAACTGTGTAAGCTGGCAGTGTTTTTCATTTTGGAAGTTACTTGTATGTATTTAAATTGCAAAATGCTTACAAGATGTACTGAACATTAATGCATATTGTATATGCACAGTTGTATCTGTTTTTTAAAGAATAAATATATATATATTGAATAACTTAGTAATATGTGTTCACTCACTGGTCCATAAGTATCCACACTGTGGCGGACGACTACCAACACTCATTTTGGTTCTCCAAGTTCTAATGGAAGCTAAACATAATATATTTGGGAATCTAGTCACGTTATTTCCTCTTCACTTCAGCCATACTGACAAAGTCATAAATTATATTGAGCAATATTATTATCATTATAATATTAATATTATAATTATAATATTAATATAATAATATTAAAATTATAATTATTATTATTATATTATATTATAATTCAGCTCTCATCACATGAATCTCAGGATGACTTATGGCCCACTCAGTTGTACAGCTGGACACCTCTGACCTAGAATAACATATGATTTTAAGAACTCTCTCTCCTCAGAGGGTTTTTTTAGAGAACATGTTTAGTAAATGTATCTCAGTGTCTTGTATGTGCTGAATTTGCATCAGAAAACTATATACCAGTTAGCCACATGAGCAGAGTTCTAATTCATATTATATTGTTTTACCCTTATTAGATGGAGATAAGTTAATTATATAAAACTCACAATATTTTTGTTGAAATTAGCTATATGGTATATACAGCACTACAGAATTTAATGGCGCTATATAAAACAATAAATAAATAATTATAGATACATTGATGTAATATCACCATTGAGCAGGAGGTGGCAGTCTCTGAAAAGAGGACAATTCCTTCCACACCCATAAACAAGACACTCCTCCCGCTCCAGAACCAGACTGTGTTTAACTTTGAAGGGGGAAAACTAATGACTAACTTTTCAGTTTGTTTACAAAATATGCCGAGTAGGTCGGAGTAGGTCGGAGAGTCCTCTATGTGGAAAAGACCTGTTTGGGGTTACACCAAAATTACACCCATTCCAGAAAAACTCTTTCACTTTCAATTATGATTCGAGTCCCAAGGAGAGACTGTCTCTCCTAGTCAGGGAGACTTGGGGAGTATGATTCACATGGAACTCATGCCTACTGCACAAGTTGTTACAATGTATATCTTTTTATATGAAATCTTCAAAGGCAGCTAACCATAAGCTTGAAAGTAATTACTAATTACTAGACTTGGGCACCAGGGGGCTCTTCGTGTTCGTCTTCGTGCTCGTCTTCGGGGAAAAAAAATCTTCGTATTCCGCGAATATTCGCCCGTTCCTGTCTTCTCTTCGGGCGAATATTCGTTTTTTCTTTGTTTTTTCCGGTTAAGGGGTTAATACGGGGTTAACGCAGCTCTGGCGCCAGTACTTTAAATGTGTGTATCAGCAACTCCATTGGTCGCCAGCAGGGGGCCTCCTGCTGTCGACCAATGATCACAGAACCATATATAGCTAATATATTCTCGGGCAGAATATTCTGCTACTCAATGTAAAACCAACAGAGGGCAGCATTCTGTCCGATGATATATTAGCCATATGTGGCAGTGTGTTCATTTTCATTTATTAATTATTTAAATAAAATATATTCCCATGATCCGCTGGTCTCCCCACTGCAACAGTTAAATGTCCGCACTCGCGGACATTAATTTTGTCGAACTTACAAACTCTTTTTTCTATTTATTTTGGTTTTTTTTGTATTAAACTGTTAGACGAAAGGATCATGGGAATAAATGCAAATGAGCACACTGCCACATATGGCTTATATATCTTTGGACAGAATGCTGCCCTCTGTTGGTTTTACATTAAGTAGCATATGTTTGAAATCCAAAGTTATTCTGCTACTCGACGTAAAACCAACAGAGGGCAGCATTCTGTCCGAAGTTATAGTAAGCTATTTATGCTAAGTTAAATGTCCGTACCGGCGACTTTGTTGGTCGCTGGCACTGACATTTAACTGACACAGTGGGGAGACCACTGGTGTCCCTGCTGTGTCAGTTAAATGTCCGTACCGGTGACTTTGTTGGTCACTGGCACGGACTTTCAAGTTAACTGGTGCAGCAGGGTCCCAGGTTGCTTTTTTTTTTCTGCCTAGCAACTAGTGGTAAGGGGCCGTGCGAGTGAGCCTATTGGTCGCTTGCACAGCCCTTTACCCTACAGATTTCTGATCCCGTTATCCAACGCAGCATTGCAGGGGTTAACGGGAGCGGAAATCAGGAATTAAAAAGGCTGTGCAAGTGAGCCTATTGGTCACCTGCAGGGTCTTCCTCTGGCATCAACCAATTGTTTGATGCCAGAGGAAGACCCTGCAGGTGACCAATAGGCTCACTCACACTGCCCTGTAACCCCTGACGACGAACCTTCTGATTTCCACTTCAGTCAACTCCCGCGATGCTGTGAAGATAAGGTAAGTTAGATGGGGGAGGGACCGGGTAGATTAGTAGACGAAGGCGAAGATTCTTCGTGTGTGAGTCTTCGTCTTCGCCTACGTTTTACCGCCGCCGTCTTCTCTTCTTCATGTCTTCGGAACGAACACGAAAACGCACTCTTCGTGTTCGTTTTCATTTTCGCCCGAAGACGAATGCACAAGTCTACTAATTACCCTGTGGGTGCACAGATTGCAAAATAATCCTCATTATAGTTTAATTACAAAAACTATAATCATCACTGAGAAGAGACGTGAACTGGGAGAGCACTGTATGGACAAAAGTATTGGGACACCTGACCATTACACCAACAGGGACTTTTATGGCATCGCATTCTTAATACATAGACATTAATATGTAGTTGGTCCCCCCCCCCTTGCAGCTATAACAGCTTCCACTCTTCTGGGAAGGATTTCCACGAGATTTTGGCTTTTTTTTTGGATTTTCTGTGGCACTTTTTGCCCATTCATCCAGTAGAGCATTTGTAAGTTGAATTGTTGTTTACTACAACTTGATATGTCATATTTACCCTTTGTACAGCTCTGCTGAATATGATGGTGCTATATAAAAGAAAATAATAATAATAATAATAATAATAATCAGAGACACGGTTTACCTACAGCTATTCTCTTCACCCACTAAATGTTATTGAGGCCCAATGGAGAAGCGAATGGTTAATTTATATATCTTGGATCTTGATCAGGATCTGAAGTTAGAACATAAAAATATCTTGCATTAAAACTTGCTTTTAGAATTCGGAACTTGGCCAAATGTACCCGGTGCACTAGGTGTTAATAGAAAGCACGTGGGTTGAGTACAGAAAGGATCCAGTCGTAATGAAAACATGGCCTTGTTTTCTGGACATTGTCCATGTTCTTGAGTGAAATTCCAAGAAAAGAAAAAAAAGATGGTGTTCACAATAAGAAAATAAATGAGGAATTTACTGTCTGATGCTGGCCCACACAAGAGGAATACAGAAGGGAATAAGGAAGGAATAAAGAAGTCATTTTTTACTAAGTGTTCTTAACCAACTTCACAGGATTGCTTCTCAGTGAGTATCTGAATAAAAATCTCCAATGTGTTTAGTAACTTCACGTGCTATGTAGCGTTTGGGCTGCATGTGATCTGCACACAGATGGCGTTACACACATTGACATTTCCTGTTTTTCACTACTGTTTCTGTGTTTTTGACACACCGTAGCGCCTTTTGGTACCACATCAAATAAACAGGTGTGTGCACATGTATGGTCTTTTTTTTTTTTGCTTGTCTTGCTGGGTAACTTAAAATAGGTACCCCTTGCTTCCAAATCTTTGCAAATCTAACAGCTTCCACTCTTCTGGTAAAGGTCTCCACAGGGGAGTTGCTGTGGGAATTGTTATCCAGTAGAGGATTTGTTAGGTCAGGCATTGAGGTCAGGCAATTGTCATTCCAGTTCATCCCAAAGGTGTTAAATCGGTAAAAGAACCGGGCTCGGTGCGGGCCGCTCGAGTTTCTTCACACCATGTCTTTATGGAGCTCGCTTTGTGCGCTGCGGCGCAGTCATGCTGGAATAGAAAAGGTTCCTTCCCCAAACTGTTCCCACAAAGTTGGAAGCATAGCATTGTCCAAAATGTCTCGGTCTTGGCAGTACATACTGCGGACACAGTGTTTTGCCATGAATTTAGCTTTAAAAAAAGCTGTTATATTTGAAAACAATGCAATGACATACTGCATAACTCACTTAGTTGCCCAAGTCTGTCTTGTAGAGATATTACAAACACTGATTTGCCCCATAGACAGCTCCACTTATAGCTTCAGTGTACAAAACAGATACACAGAAAGCAAAACAAACAACCTACCTATAATAAAAAAAACATTGTGTTCCATATTTCCGAGACACAGGCAGAGACATCTAAAACTGCTGGGTGGTATAGAGTAGAGACCAAGTTAAGTGGCATAAGAGATTTGGGGAATTTGGTCTGGTGCCATGGAAGCTTCGAACAGTATGGAAGATCAAGAAAACACTAAATGTATCAGTCAAAATACTAGATTTCCTGGAATTAGAAATATTGGAAAAGGATATAGAAAACATATCCCTATGGGAGGCTTAATAATATCCATAATATCAGAGACTTGTTGGAGGGTAATAAGATTAGAGTCTTTGAGTCCTTAGCAGCCCAGTTATAATTTACCAAGTAGTGTAATGATATAAGAGTTAAAAACTACCTAGACACCCGAGGAAAGGTAGAACACCGGGAGATCTATAACTTAACCAGGATAATTTTCCAGACCCCCAGACCAAAGAAAATATTAACCAAATGCATCAGACTGATAGAGAGGACCCTACCAGACTTACCCCTCCACGGATATAAATAAATGGAACAAAGAACTAAATATAAATATAGAAGAGCAGGATTGGTCAGATGCATTCAGCGGAGTCAACAAGCGGGTCCATGGAACCAGTACAAATTAATCAATAGGTGGTACTTGGTACCAGCCAAGTTAGCTAAGCAATGGTAGGTGTTGGAGATGTGGTTACGGAGAAGATCATCAGCTCATTTACCAGTTTCAGATGGAACAAGGCATTCAGAGATCAGAGATCAGATCCAGACGTAATCAATGTTGGGATATATGGTTATCATCTCTATAATCCATAGAATGTTAGTTAAAGAGATAGAAAGCGGAATAGGAGAGACGTAAGAGGGCAGCAGGATCACAGAAGTATCTGGAATTATCTGGACGATGGGAAGCGCAGGCTCGGAGGACCTTGTTGGCTGAATTGCACATTACGATTTGTGTATACGTATTATTTTCGGGTTTATGTAATTGCATATAACCTGCGAAGATGGTTAGCTTGCTAACTCTAATCATGTTGTTAGTGGGGCGTATTTACAATCCACCAACCTGACTTCTGTGGATTTACGCTTATCACTGTTAGCAAGCAAATTGGTATATTTAATGTTTTCTTTTTCTGTATTACGTAACCAAAACAAAGAAAAAAATGTAATAAAGATATTTATATAAAAAAAGAAAGCACAACAAACAAGAATATGTATATACAAACACACACCTGTGTGTTCATTACTGACGCCCACAGGGCATATTTATAATGCAAACAAATTATTAACAAATGGCTCACAAACATAAAATCCCAAGCAGACAGTCAGTAGACGTTATGTACATGGAAACCAGCGTGTAACAGTATTCGGCAATTTAGCAAACGGTTGATATCTGTATCGGGGCGTATAACTATTTTAGTGTTACTTTTAAAGTGGTAATAGACTAATGCTTTGTTGTTGATGGGTTCTGTAGATGATCTTATGATGCTGTAAATTAATCACAAGACTGAGCGTTCATGTAAAACATTGAAAGGCTTCCTGGAAAATACAAAAAAAAAAAGGAACAAAGGCTAAGCTCTAACGGGACTCATAATCAGGAGGGGGTTAATCACTAACAGCCCTCGCCCCATCAGCTTCAATCAGCAAAAACACAAGCTACTTAGAAATAAAATCAAATTATAAACCCTAAAAAGGCATCACTTCCATAAAAGTATCAAATATTGTTTAACAATTACCGGTATAGCACTTTTCCTCAAATGGAAACATGCAAAAAGCTTATTGGTGCCTAAAGGCTTGGTAGAGGGAGACATTGACAATGGTACAGCATAACTCCCATTACTCTCACACACTTACTAATGCTTTCTCTCCCTCTCTCAATGTCTCCCTATCTTTCCTCTGTCACTTTCCCTCCTCCATCTCCTGGCTCTTCTTATTCTGTCTTCTACCAGTGTTGTGCGCAGGATATGACATCAAATCGCGACACACAGCATTAGTTGCCGCGCGCATCGCAAGAGAGCAGGATCAGAGGTCAGTATTAACAGAGCTTTGGCACCGGGACCGAACAGGGAGACTCGCCGCAGGACTGTTTAAAGGTAAGTACCGGGGGGGGGGGATCGTAGATTATGGCGTCGGCGAAGTTTAAAATGCCGCCCCCCCCCGGCGTTGGCGGGGGGGGGGCGGCGTTTTAAACTTCGCCCCAGGCGGCGTTAAGTCTTCGGCCGGTCCTGCTCCTATAGCTGCGGACATTATAGTCCGTCTCAGAAAGGGTTCGCACCCAATGCCGGCCTGGTGGCAATCCTCCTGATAAGTGGCACCCGGGGGGAATTTGCCCCCCCCCACTAGGTACACTACTGCTCCCAGCGTTGCAGAGAGAAGGGGGATGCCGCTCCCCCGGAGGTGTGGTGGTGCTGTGGCTAACCGTAGCTTAGCGTATTCAGCGCATGTACTGTCCAGAAAATGACATTGAGGTATTATAGCAGCCCACTCCAAGCAATAGTGATGAAAACAGGACTTTTACTGAAAACACACCAGTATTTAAACAGTACAAGGGTGTTATTTATATACAATAGTCCCAGCAAACCACACATAGTTCTCCATCAGGCCCTCCTTTGCACATGGTTCAGTATTTGCACTCGGCCCAACTCACCCTAGTAGGAGGTCACTATTGTAGTCTGTGGGGAAGATGATAAACGTGGTCGGTCCCCTGACTTCTGGTTGAAACCTGCTGGTAATCAGATCTTGGTGCAAATGGAGGTCTGTGTCCTGTAAGTCCTTCTCTGATGATGAGTAACACCACATAAACCACCTCCCAAAATGCAGGTGCCCCAAATCCATGTGCGATCTGCAGTCTTTAGAGTGATCTGGTAATTGGGGAAACGTGGCACTCTGTAAGGGGGGAGTAGTTATAAGGGACCCCTTGTACCCACTTCCCCAAACACAGAACCCCTTCCAAGGCCAGGGCCCATAGACCGTGACATTCCAAGAGTTACCTTACTTTGTCTAACGTTCCATGACTGTCACCTCGGGAGTCAGGGGCATCTATCAAACCTTTATGCTTTTGGACTTTCCCTTTTCCCCACTCTCTAGATTTATTCCCATATTTTTTTATTTTGGGCAAAAGCTGGTGTAGTAAAAACAAAACTAAAATTTGTGTAGTATTAAAAATGTTTATTTTATCAGAAATCTAGTATTTGATTGCAGGTGATTTCATTAGACCCTAATCAGCTCTCACTTGTGATGTTTGCCCTTAAAATAGGAGAGTACCAGTCCATTTACCTGCTCCTTTGCATTTCTTCATTTTGCAAAAAATGCTGCTTCAAATAAACGCTGTGATGAAATTGCTCAGTTTGATGAATATTTGGTTTCATTTGGAGTCACCCGGGTGAGTTGTTGTGAAAGTGAAAGAGAGAAAAGGGGAATTCTAAGTGCAAGTTCTTGTTAGGGACGCGTATCCACTATGTCCATGTGATGCTTCGCTTACTTAAAGAAGCTGGAAGCAAAATCATTTTTAGTTAGCTGACAAAAAGATGGATGTGGCTGAAGCTGAGCAACGTAATAGTTTCCAGCAGGGCCAGACTGGCAATGACGGGACGGCCCTGGCACTTTAAGGCTGGCGGCTGCCCGATGTCTGTGTGGCCGACAGCTGGATATATATTTTGATGCTCACGTGGCGCGTGACTGGCATACCTGGGAACTCTCCGGGTTTGACCTGGAAATTGCCGGGTGAGTGCAGCACCTCCTGTTCTCCAGGTCAAGACCTCCTCCGGTCGCGGGAGCGGGGTCTTGACGCGCCACGCTCCCAGCCCATTTTTTCATTAAATGGGGTGTTTCCCTCTGCCATCAGCGGGAGCGCCCCCGACGTCAGCGGGAACTCCACCGACATCAGCGGGAACATCGCCGTCAGCGGGACCTCCCCCAACGTCAGCAGTACCACCCGCCAATGTCAGCAAGACCGCCCACAAATGTCGGCGGGACCGCCCACCAACGTCGGCAGGACCGCCGCTGACGTCAGTGTGCAGTCCTGGCCGCGTCCTGCAAGGGAAGGCTCCAGGTAGCCGGAGCTGAGAAGTTCCCAGGTATGGCGACTGGGCATGTCCAACCATTGGCCCAACGCTGCATGTGGACCGATGTCGGCTAGTGGTCCACTAGGCATTTCCCAGTGTGCCAGATGGCCAGTCCGAGCCTGGATTTCAGAATCCTCACAAAAAATAATAATAAAATTAGAGGTCCACCGATAAGATGTGCCCCGGAACATTTGGCAACCTAATCATGCTTAAACATTTAATAGTTCTCACGTTTACATTAACTGAGGGTGATATTCAGTAAAAAAAATGTGGTAGGTGTTTTTATAATGACTGCCTATGGTAGATATATTTCTTGAAATTTAAATCTCATCCTACTTTTGAAATCTTATTTATTTTTACAATGAAAACAAGTGTTTAGGGGACATTGAAACAAGCAACAACCAGGGGCGTTCCTCGGTCCTCTATCTTAGGGGTCACCAGGTGAACCAGAACATGCGCGGACTATGAAGACAACATGTGATGGCTAAACAAGGAACACGTGTCTGATCTTGCGTATAGGTGTAAGAATTAGGGTTAACCTGGCACGTGAGGATACACCTTCATACCTAGGAGGGTTTATCCCAGCAGCTCTGGGAATGCCAGTTCATTTACAGGCCACTGGGGCAACCTTCAGGCATCCTGCCACTCATTTTCTGTATATTGCCCCCCCCCCCCCCTTCACCTCTCATAAGGAACGTGGAAGGATATCTTGAAGACCAGCCTTGGAAATGTCCACAAACCCTCAGAGACACAGTCAGGGGATCCAAAGTGCTTAACACGCTTCATTTACAATGACAATGATTCGCGATGTGCTCAAACCTAAAGTGTAATAGATAAGCATTGTTTGCGCCCCCTAGTGGCCATAATAAAAACTTTCCAGCAGGGTGGCGAAAACAGAGAAGAGTTTCCGTATCTGCAGGGTTTCGTTTTCCATACGGCTGTATGTCTAGTTGTATGTTTGTCTAGTTGTATGTTTATGTTTATGTTTATGTTTAGTTGTTTCGAATGTGGAATTGCAAACGAGGAGCTCTGCAATGAAACTCTGCAAATGAACGGAATGGCCGTGAGAAAGAAGAGTAAACGAGATGATCCGTTTGTTTACGATGTCATTCTGTGCCGTAAGTATTCACTTTTACTTTCCTTTTTATTAACTCGCTGCTAAGCTCATAGTTTTGAGTCAAATATATGTTTGTTTTTTTGAGTGGCTTTCCCTGAGGGTAATTCATGCACCTTGGTACAGGGTTTGTTGTTTGCTCTTCTTTGTTAGTATTTGGGGTTTTTTTTTTGTAAACGTGTATTTTAGCAATGGCGCCTTTTGTTACAGAATAGCATTATGTGTATAATCACTGCAACAGCGATAATAAAGATATAATGACACAAATATGACTGGATTAGGCAGAACACACAGGCCGATATGTTTACACTGTGTATACCTCGTACCCATCCCCCGCTATATTCTACAACATGCTTGGAAAGATATAGCACCCCGAATATACAACTCTGCACTTCATACCGGTAACGCATTTCATAACGGATTTTTTACCATTTTAAAGAAACAGAAATCTAAAGAGACCTCCGCATGGGAATACTTTCCGCACATGCACAACGAGGGGTCTGGCTAGACCCCCAGTATGAACCTCTAGACTGTAAGCTCATTCGAGCCGGGCCCTCCTCACCTTTTGTTTCTGTAAGTCAATTTGTTATGTTACATACTACTTGTTATGTCCTGTCTACCCATCGTACAGCGCTACGGAATATGATGGCGCTATATGAAATAATAATAATAATGTGCAGGAGCTGGCTGGCGGTGAGTATTGTGCGCATGCATATTGGCAAACAAGATTCAAGCTAAATCTGCAGACTGTCTCCATGCATTCGTAAAACGGGGACCAAACAGTAATTGAGAGCAAAGACAGATATCATGCAATTAGGGCTGCAACAATTAATGGATAAAATCGATAACAAAAACCGATAAATGAAAAATTTGCATATTTTTTCCCGATTAATCGGAAAAATAATCAGCCAGCTAATTGATTATGAATATAATCGTTAGTTGCAGCCCTATATGCAATAAAATGCGTTATAATAACAGTGTGTCGCTTTAAATGCTGACTGAATTGATTCATTTTCTTTTCTGCAGGTATTGTTTTTGGACATAATTAGCGCCTGCGTCCCAGGAGAATATTTCAATAATAATCAGTGTTGTCCCAAATGCAACCCCGGTAAGCGCGATATCCCCGTATGTCACACGGCAAGCTTTCTGATTCAAGCATAATTACTGTGGGAGATGTCTGGGGCTACGTAGAATTTTAAAGGACTTATCCGAAATCATGCCTATGCACGGCTGGCCTGTTTCTGTATATTTTTGTTGAAAAAAATGATAAAACTGGTATGTATGCGCTTCATTTATTTAACCCTAACAGGTGTACTTAGCCAGTGATGTATTTATGTTTGGGGCCACACTAGGACCGAGCTAGGGCAGTGGGGGGCATCCAAAATACAATTAAGTGCTGTGTTATGATGTCATGTCCTATATCTTAGGTCGGTGGACCCCCTGGACCTGCCACACGAGACCTAGTTGACCTAGGCTAGGCTATGTCACTGTTCTTAGCACTTTACTGTTTATATGTTAAGGTAGAACAAGTGCAGTTGTATAATAGGTACAGTAGTCAAGCAAACCCCATGAATACAAATAAGATGGCAGTAAGACCCATTCAGCCCAGCTAGTCTGCCCATTTTTGCTCATGTAGCGTTTAAGACCTTAGTCAGTCTTTGGTCTTGTATTAGATTCAGGAGCCGTATGCCTATCCCATACATGTTTAAATTCTTTCACCACTTGAACCTCTACCACTTCTGCTGGGAGGCTGCACCACTTATCTACCACCTCTCAGTAAAGTAAAACTTCCTTATCACATCTAAACCTCTGACTCTCTAGTCTTATTTTATGGCCTCTTCCTCTAATATTTGTAACATACACATTCATGGTATAAGTGGGCCTGTTATGATCATATGGTTTTACATTTCAGGGCATAATAACAATCATCTGTTCCTTAGCGGGTGTAAAAATGAGGTAAATACAACCTCAGATGAACAACAACACATCACACATTACATAATTTGATCACTAAAATAAAGCAAAAATGGAGAAGCCATGTGTGGAAAACTAAGTACGCCTTATGATTCAATAGCTGGTAGAACCACCTTTAGCATCAATAACTCAAAGTAACCATTTTCAGGAGAAATAAAGAAGAAAGGTTGAAGGAGATTATTATTCATTATTTTATTTATTCACTGGCACGTCCCAAAATATGTATGGATTTGTTTTTTTTTTAGGTAGTGTTGTAAAGACTCACTGCTCAGATATAACTAGCACAGTTTGCATACCATGTACGGATGAGACATATATGGACCACCCCAATGGTGTCACGAAGTGCTTGAGATGCAAGGCCTGTGACAGTGGTAAGATTCACATTTCACAGAACTCTTGCAAAGAATAGCTTGCATGCGTGTTTCTTACTGGCTTGCATGGAAATAATTCATTTGGTTGTGTTACAAATGACGTTCTGGAATGTTAAATAATAATATCGGGACGCAATACGTCATGTGATCCCGCTGTGAAACCGAAGCTGCTTGCACGGAGATAAAGCTGCTGGAGCAGTGAGAGGTAAGTGGAAGCGAGGGGGTATGTAATGAATGTATGTTTGTTTAAATACATGGGTGTGTAAGTGGGGTGAGATAGAGTGTTTGTTAGAATGAACGTATACGTTATTGTGTTAGTGAGTATGAATAAGTGTGTAATTTGTGTGAGTGTGTTAACATATGTGTGTTAGAGAAAGGGGCCCCTGATCTACTTTTTTGACAGGTACGTAATTTGTATCTATCGGTTTCCACTAATTATGAGATTCTTTGTGGTTATTTGATAGGAGCCGGCCTTATAACAAAGAAAGCTTGCACGTATACTTCTAACACGGAATGTGACTGTGAAACGGGATCATTTTGTGATGTACACTGTGATATATGTCAAAAACATAAAATATGCAGTCCTGGAGAAAGAGTAAAGATAAACGGTAAGTAAATAATAAGGTCCAAAATATCTTATTTTTTCATTACACCTGTATGGTGGCTGGGAGAGAAGGCTGTCCCTGCTGGGGCCGTACCTAGAGCTTGGTAAAAAGGACGCAGGAATTGGGCAAAACTAGATTTCAGTGTGACTACACTATACATTTCTAATACAAAGGAGACTTAAGCCTATCCCCTATCATGATATTAATCGAAGACAAGTCCATAGCCCTCAGAGCCTTCAAGGTATTCTGTGATTGTGTATGGTAGGCTTCAAGACCAAATAGTCCATAAGTAATCTATTTTAGATTCCATATCAATTTTAACAATGTAACAAGGTATCAGTGTTCTTATCTAGACTTTAATCGGAACGACTGAATATTTTGGTAGTGATGCATCTCCTGTCTACCCATTGTACAGCGCTACGGAATTTGATGGTGCTATATAAAACAATCTACTCTGACCAGAAAACAGTTGTGGGAATTTAGTAGAATGAAAAATGGAATATCCTTCCCCTTTAAAAGCTCATCTGATTAATGTCAATGAAATTATTTTTATAAAGGAACAAAAAGAACGGATACAGTGTGTGAACAGTGTCCCGAAGGTACATTCCGGAATGAAACTATGTCAGACTGCATTCCTTGGACGAAGTACGTGACTAAATCTATACCTGATATATCCTTTATTAGCCTAATATTTGTCCAGAGTTTAGAAATACCTATTTTTTTTCTGCAAGTTTTACGTCAATAACTACAAGAGGCACCTTTTTTTTTCAATTCTGGTCATCGTGTGCCCATGTCCAATTTGTGCGATGGTGTCACCACTGCTGATGGTGTCACCCATATTCCCTTCCCTGCCTTTATTCCAAGATGTCTTGAAGTTTGTGAAGCTTTAGGAGGGGCAATCCTTAGTCCTTCTTTCTTTCCCCTGATGTCTGTAATTTCTTGGAGCTCAAAATGTTTTCTGGGTATCAATGTATCATCCCGCTAATAACGAGTTATAATAATGTACATATAAACGGCACAAACATGTTTATGAATGAGATTGTGTTAATTAAATACATCATTCTTCCTCTAAAGGAATAATTTAAGCTATAAAAGCAATATATTAGAAAAAAGATAAAATTTAAATGTATGAAATAATAGTTCAGTACTAGTTTATTATAAATAAAAAAGAAAAGAATGTAGCTAAATGTAATAAAATGCTGTCAAATGTATATTTTTATATTTCTTCTAGGTGTTCATCTGGATCAGTGGAAAAAGCAGGAACAAACACTTCTGACATTGTTTGTGGATCAGCAATGCGTGCTAGATGGTGGTATCACTATCTAGGAGTACCCGCAGTTTTGATTTATATTATCTGTATATGTACATACTGGTGCAGGCAGCAGAGAAATACAGAAGGTGGTTTTTTTTCTGTCTTACTTAACTGGCTCAGTCCCCAAATATAAACCAGACATTAATCCATATAGCATAAAATGTGTGGGTTTTTTTAAGGTAAAGTCACTTGCACTCTGGGGTAAATAGAGATTTATGTATAATAGATAATTATTCACCCCTATATCTAGCAGCATCAAATGCAATGTATGAGAATAGGAAAATAATATCCTATCTATAAAAGACTAAAATAGTTTTTTTTGTTGTTTATTTTTGACGTAGGATTTAGTGTTCAGGAGACAGGCATTCAACAGCATCCTGAAGCTGAGCCACAGTTGACTAATTGTTGATCTGTTCAATCTTCCTTGGTAAGAAGACTTATGGGACAATATATAGAAAAACAGTGATGGAAATATTAAATATCTGATAAATTGGAGTATGAGCCGCGCTGGACCCTCTTGTGGATTTTCCAAGACTGAGCTTCAGGTTATTCCACCGTCTCCTCTGACCACAATTTCTGAAGTCTCAGTCACCGTTGACAATTTCACAATCCACAGACCAAGCTGACTGTTTTGCTGTCACATTTGAGTGTCTCTCCCCGTTATCCCATATCTTGTCACTTTAACCCGGGAAGAATCTCTTGAATTTTCCCTTTCCGTTCACAAACAACCAAAATACTAATCCATTGCCTTGTAATATCCCATCGGAATTACTGCAACTCCGTGCTGAATGGCCTCTCCCACCGCTCACCGCTCCAATCCATCCTAGACCCTGTTGGCCAGACTCATTTTCCTGTCCCACCTTTCTTCATCTGTTGCCCGACTGTGTCAGTAAATTTAAACTTTGTTATTCTAATATATATTTTTAACACCCAGTTTGGTTGTTACATAATTTTAAATAAACAAAAAATTAGCATTTTTTTTAATCCAATTATGAAAATAATCATTAGTTGCAGCTATATACGGTACATATCAATTATATATATATATATATAAATATATATATATACTGAAACTGGTCATCAGTCACATGATCATAACCGTGACAGACTGACAAACACTAAAACAAGCTAAATAAATGCATTTCGCGATATGATATCCATATACGTTTCACTATATGATACATTTATATATATATATAGATAGATAGATAGATAGATAGATATATACGACCCCTTATGTTTAATATTAAATCTGTGTTCCTGATCACGCTTCAGCCGGAGTAGCAGCAATCATAACTGTTAGCAATCAAGTATTCATGGATACGCCACTTTTACCACCTTATTTTAATGGAGTTGAAATGTAAAAAAAATTGGCTGATGATCATCACACCTCTAAAAGTATTTTTTTTCATGTAAATACTGTTTTTTGATATATATATATTTATATATATATATATACATTTGTAATATTTTTTTAACAGAATGATGCTTCTCAAGTGACTATTAAAAGCAATTAAAGTAGGAATTTACTTACTAAAACGTGAGCTATGGGTGATCCCTTCGTGACAATGGCTGATTTTATTTTTTGTATCCTTCGTGACAACGGCAGTTTTAACATTTCTGTGGTGATATTTTCCTTGAAGGCCAGTCAGCATTTTGGAAGGGATGTGGGAGAAAAAGAGGGCAAATTATGTGATGGCAGCTAAGTACAGGAAAAAAATGTGTGTTTTGCAAATGTGGACAATAATAGGGATGGAACAACAATAGCTTATTGTTTATATAGAGTACTGTCTGGTAAAGTGTACATATGCGCAGCATTGTAGATAAATGGTTAATTTTATGTACTGGCCAGTATCTGTAAATATCTCAATAAATAAAAAAATCACCTTTTTAATTTTGTGTTAAAATAAATAAATAGCCTCGCACCGATACTGGTACGGAGCCACCATTACTCCCCTAAATCAGATTAGAAATTCTAGCCCTGCCACTGAGACAGGGGAACAGTCATAAGGTCTGCTGCAAGAATGGCTGAGATAGCCCTGTACTGTGCATAATTAAATCTTTTAAGAGATCTCTCCAGTTTGATTATGCTTTATGCTATTAATTTCTGTAGGGGGCGCTCGCTGGTTTTGACTCTTAACCATGCTTTGTTACATCAATGAAATGAAAGGTTTGAAATTACTGTTTAATGAACATATGACAGTGTTGGATAGTTTAATGACAATGTGTAAAAGTGGAAATTTATACTAACCAAGTTTATAACCAACAGGCACATGAAACCTGGAGTGCAGTGATAGTGAATGAACAGTAGAGGGCACTCTAGGACAGTATTAATTTCTTGTTCATTCCAAAATGCTTCCTACAAGACATTTTTTGTTTTTTTTTTCAATATGAAAACATATTTATTTTGATACTTAAAATGTGTATTTTCATTTGCCAAACACAAAAATCTGTCATCCCATATCTCCTTTACACATACTATGAAACAGCCTATAAAGCCAGCGCATATAGGTAGTGGGGAGAGGGGACAAAGCACACAGACAGGAAACCCATGCTAGCTGAACGTTCGCCAAACAGTGCCTTTATAGGCTGGAGAAAGAGCGGGAAACGTGGGAAAATCCATTTATATCATTTTGATAGACCGTCTTGTCTTGCACCCTCATTGGGAGATTCAGTTGTTAGGTGAGCTTCTATGGAGAGCTTAGGTAGATGAATGAACCCAATTTTACAAGGTGACACAGCTTGTAGTATCATTTTGTCCGTGAATATGTTGTCTAAACAGGAGTAAGATGGGTTAACAAGAAAAAAGGGTAATCTCTGGGTGACATCACAGCTTGAGCGATAAACCCGCCATACATCATACAACTGTGCAGCTTGTAGAATGGTGGAAATTTTATTCCCTATAGCAACACATTGTGTTGGAACAGGGTCTAACCTTACATTGAGATCCACACAGATTATTACATGCCCTTGCTGATTTAATCCAACTTCTCATGATAAGAACTGCGATGGCCCCTTATAAGAAGAAAAGCTGTGAACTACAGTATACGTAACATTGTGATAATGCAGACCAGTATAATATCCCCGGGGCAGCTGATTTTTTGCTTTTAGTGTAAAGGCTACTTGAGATGATATCAACATAGACGTCACCTTTCCTTGATGATGACATTGCATTAAAAACTACCACAAATTTGGATTTAAGGTTAGGGACTTTTATGGTTTTTGGGACAAAAACCAGGTGAGTATTGAATTTCTGGATTGCCAACACAAAAAAAGTGGACTTAACATAAGATTTGGGGATCTAGGAGGTCTCTTCTTGAGATGATTCTACTTTATACCACAAGCTTGAAATTTGACATCAAGCCTATCATCCACCTGTAATACCATTATGCATTATGCATATAATAATAAAATTAAGAGAATTGCTGGTCAGGAGATAGCAAATGCTCATTCTCAAAATGCTAACTCATTTGTTAATTTTGTAATCTATGTTTGGACGCTATGGCTTCTTGAAAATAAGAAGAACATTCTGAATCAATTTTTCAAGTATATCTCCATCTGGACTTTTGATTTTCAGTTATAACACTTTATCATTTCCCGGATGTTGAAACATGAAATGAAAACAGTTGTGAAACGCCGGTACTGTGTATTGTTTGCTGTCGTTGAACGAACTTTAAGGGATTAAAGTTCATAGATTTAATTTTAAACTTGAAGGTCAAAACAGGAAAAGTTGGAATTATGCCCTGCATGCATTAAGCTTTTATAGTCCAGAAAGCGGTTAACACATCTCACCCGAGAGAGAAGAATCTCTTCTCCACCGCTCACGTGTACGAGTTATATATAGAACACCGCGTCTAGACGTCGACTAAATGTGACACTCTAGCAAAGCTCTCTGAGATCTCACTTGATGGATCACAAGAGGGAGATCGTTTAAGCAAAACAGACTGCGGTCTGCGGTGCCTTATAACATAGTGCGCATGCATTATATATAGGGTGAGTTATATGGGGCAAACTAATAGAGATGCTCATCTCATGTATGGATGCATAGAGGTGTTGACAGCACAACAGCGGGTCGTTTGGATGTTATTCTGAGCCGTGTTTGTGAAGACGTTATGGCTTCATATTATGTAATACACATGGCTGTTCTATTTTAATCAGCTCTAGTTGGACCGGGAAACATACCTACAGGTTCTACTACATCGTGCTGCCTTTACTGGAACATTGCACTCAAGCCAGATCCACGTCCTTGGTCAGCGGTTACACATACCCCTTCACTTATGGAATGTTTCTTCTAAATCCAATCCTGGAAATCATTTCCTGGCTCGCTACGTTTATTAACTATATTTATGCCATATTTTCTATATAGAGTTTAAAGTTTTTAGCCAGACAACTGTTGTACAAAACAGTGAAAAGAAATGAGAAAACAGAAAAGAATTAGTACCCAGCATCGCCACAAGCTTTAGCATGTGAAGAGTTCAATCTGCTCAATCAGGATATAGAAGAATGGATGCAGGTAATGTTTTTCTCGTGAAAACTTCAAGGTACTCCCTACTTTCTTTAATTACATGGAAATTTGAAAGTGAAAGCAGAAGTTATGTGTAATCAAGACCCCCTGTCCATCTAGTTCCTTGGCGTGGAATACAACAGCAAGTGCCGGGCAGGGACCACCAAGGACCATAAGACTACTTCAGAGGAGAACTGAGGTGGAATACCCTGCTTCTAGTACTAGAAGTTCTAGTTACTGGTGATGACAATCCATCCGTGAACACTACATTAGATATCCAGAAGTCAAAAGTTAAAATTGCCTGTCTGACTTTAGGCCTCCTTTTACTTTATCAATCCAGCGTAGGCTACTTACGTTGTATGTATAATTTACAAATTTGTCCAGATTCTCTCACCCTTTTTTTTTGATGGCCCATTTAGTGTTACTTTGTAACTAAATTAATATGTATTCTTCAACCAGTTAAATAAATAAATAAATAATTTCCCTTAAGGGGAAGCTGTAGCTCCAGACTGATTTATTTTTGTGTCACAGCACGGAGCAGCCAATCGGTGGCCGGAAAGAGCTCTGAAATCCCTGAACTCTCATTAGAACCCCCCGCCCCCAGAACTCTCAACAATGTATTTTGATCCCGTACATGTACGGGCTTTGTCATTAAGGGGTTAAAAAAAGCCACAGCCTTTACTGTCACTTTAAAGACGAGACGAGGGTGCCACGTATACTAATGCATATTCTAGAATAACCATTTATTAATATCAACGCATCCAAGGGTGCAGAAGAAAACATACACAATGGTCTTAGGGTTCCGTGTGTTAACAGGTCCATTTTACTATACATTTAAGGTGGGACTGTGTTATCTGCAGATATCCGACGAGGTCTGTGAGGACGTCCACATTAAAGATGCCTGGAATTCTTAAACCCACTAAGACCACTGTGGAGGAGCTTTTATGGATGAGAAGCTGTCAGAGATACTTAGTCTGGGAATTCTCTGGGGAAATATCACATAGCTGGCGAAGTATCTTTGGAATTTCCCTCACAGCTGATACCTTTGCTTTCAATGAACCCCTCCTTGTAAAAATGACAAAAAGACAATTACTCTTTTTATTCCAAGCTCAATTGCATTCCCCACCATTGAACTTTGCAACACACAATGGTTACCGAAACTTTTTAAAACTATCATTTGGAGTCTAGTCAGGGTATTCATAACATACAGATGGCCATAGCCAACGTATGCAATAAATCTGCCTTACTCTGAAAGGCTTCTTTGGATGAATGGAATTGATATTTTCCCATGCAAGGCAAGGGTTTTAATTGCACACAAGTCTATTCACACCAGGACTGGAGACTCCATGCCTCTCATTTGATTAACCGTTCAACTCTGATTTGTGAGGCCCTAATAACAGCCATTTCTCCAAGTTAAAGATTATTACAGATATCTGACATTAGTCATAGATGATCTTTCACTAAACACTATACTCGATTCACCAATATTTTCATGTTTTTAAAATTGGGGTAAAGTGTTTACGAGCTAGGACACAAGTATGTTTCATTACACTATATGACCAAAAGTATGTGGACACTTGACCATCACACTTCCATGAGCTTGTTGAACAACCCATTCCTCACAACCAGTGCGAAAATTGCCCTGGGGCCCCCCAGTTTCACAAGCAACATGTCCCACAGTGCCACCTTTGTCCCCCAAACAGTTGTGAGTGCCACATTATACTCATACATGTATTCTAATTCTAACGTACCATCATTCATACTCCCTCTCGCACTCCCTTACCTCACCCGCAGCTTACCTCTCTGGCCCTTGTACACTGTCCAAGCAGCCTTGCTTCTTTACCCAGCTGTGTTCCTGCCTCGCCGTGCCCGCCAGCCAGACCTGTACAGGCCTGGTCCAGGTCGGACCAGCCCTTTGTGAGTAATTTTGGAAAGGCAGCGCATTAGCAGGAATGCAGCATACACCCAGATTCGTCCATCAGACTTCCAGATAGTAAGCTGTGATTCATCACTCCAGAGGACATGTTTCTGCTGCTCGAGAGTCCAATGGATGTGGGCTTTACATCACTTCAGCCAACGCTTGGCATTGTGCATAGTGATCTGCGGCTTGTGTACAGCTTCCACTTCATGAAGCTCCTGACGCAGTGTGCTTGTGCCGATGTTGCTTCCAGAGGCAAGTTTGGAAATTTGTAGTGAGTGATGCTACAGAGGACAAGCAAATTTTTATGCACTAAGCGCCTCAGCACTTGACAGCCCCATTCTGGGCAGACATTTCAAGGACTGACTTGTAGCAAAGGTGGCATTCTAGGACAGTGCCAGGTTTATAGTCAATAAGTTCTTCAATGCGGCAATTTGACTGCCAATGTTTGTCTGCAGAGATAGCTGTCTATGTGCTTGATCTTATATTTGTCTACCTGCCCCACCTGCATAGACATCTTGTAGTGCTCAGTTTAAGAGGACTCTATTTATTTTAGAATTCCCTGGGCCAGTCAAGGTAGATTAGAGAATCTCCCCAGCCGGCACATGATCCCCACAAAAAATCTGAAAACATTGAAAAGGACACAAAAAGGATTCCTTTGGTGTGGGTAGTAAAAGGAGAAAAGGGCTGTGAATTGCCAAAAGAGGCTTTGAAAAAAACCAAAGAGAAACATTTGGTTACAGAAAAGGACTGGTTTGGGAGAGAGAGTAAAATTTTTCTGCCAAGCTCAAAAGGTGTAAAGCAGATCCAGCAGTAACATATCGCAAACTAGGCCAAAACCAGCCATCAGCATACATGGGAACTCTCTTGGTTTGACCCAGAGTCTCCCCGTTAAGTCTTGCTACCCCCAGCCTCCGGGTCAAGTTCTTCTTTCTTTAAGCGGGGGAGTGGCATGTGGCCACACCTATTCTCTGCCTACTTCCTCTGCTCCTTGCCCAATGCCATCCAATAAAGGCTGCCTGAGACTAGATCCACCCTACATGAAGCCAATCCCAACGGAAAAGGGAGAGCTTTGAGTGGCCTACCGTGGGAGGTTCCCAGAGACAACTATGAGGTTCCATCCTAGCGTTAAAAACCCTAGGGGCTGGCCTTGAAAACAAAGCTTAGGTCTGCGCCCTAAAAATCCACCAAATAATTTGTTCCAACACAGAAAATATATTTATCACAGCTCCAGCTAAAATGAATTGCTAACTTTTCTTTCTCCTTTGTGTAATCTGTGCTGCTAAAAGCATGTATTTAACAAGAATTATACTTTTCATATAAAAAGACCTCCTTCGGCTCTAACCCCAAAAAGAAGGAACGCGGCGAGCCTTTTATGACATTACAGCATTGTATAGCGGTCCCATCCACATATGGGGAATTCTCACAGTGGGAAGGCTAACCCGCCAGCAATATATTTCTACTTTGTTCTAGAAAAGTGCTTCTTGGCGAGATCCATTCCTATGGACGTCGCTAAGAGTTATTATTTATGATATTGCTTCAGTTTGGCTGGGGCTGGAAAAGGGCCTCCGTCTGCTGTGAGTTCACTTGTTTTAGCAACTCCTTGGTAACGGTGCAGACTCATAGCCTGGCCGGGGTCCTGTGATCTCTCTCATTCCGATGTTATGTTCGGCTTAATTTATACACAGCGCATGCCAGTTTTATTCAGTCCAAACCAGATGTATGTATGACATAGATTATTCCAGGCGTGCAGGGTTTGAGAATTGCTTCTAACTTCTAAGTAATTATTCCAGACATCCATGTATGCAGGGCTAGCCCCCCCCACTAGGGCTTCTGCTGTATGTGAACTACAACTCCCATAATGCTTAGCTGCCCCACAGCATCAGAGAATTTGGTTCGGGCCACTGGCCAATCGCACCGATGTTGGAGAAACGGTTCTATCGCAGCCCTCGTCATGTGATGATGAAGTGAAATGATGCAGAGAATTACAGGGAATAATAAACAGTAAAATACATGGCGTGTGATATAGTAACGTTCAAAGGACCGCAAGACAGAGCGGGAGATAAATTATATGACATACGGTTCGCTTTCGCAGCGCGGGATCACACAATAAAGGTCGCCGGGAGGCGCTGTTGGACGCTGGCCTACTGGTGCTTAAAGACGTAACGTTTTATTTCACTATAAGACCGATTCCTGCGTACAAAAAAAAAAGATCTTTATTTTTTTTGGATGATATACTCCATAAAACTCAACTCTCCCAAACAGTATGGCGTCAGGGAGAACATCTGAAATATAACAAAAAAATATGTGATTTCACATTCGCACTGAAAACTGGCAAAGCGCAAAGTTAAGATATTTATGGCAAAAGTTCTGTTCTCTCGCGTTTTGACATTTTAATCCCACGGCTAGCACAGTGCTTCTTAAATGCATCGGCCTTAAATATGGATTTAACTAATGTTACCAGATTTCTCCTCTAAAGTAGATGTGTCGACTTAACAAAAATACCTAAATCAGCTTGAAAATAAGTTTTGTTAGCTTTTCCAGCGCACCAAACTTTTTTTAACTCGGCCACATGGCAGTTAGTAAGATATTTGTGAAGATGTCAGAATATGACAAACTGACAAAATTCATGTTTTCAGACCCAGGTACTCAGAAGCCTAATTCAAGGCACTTTCAGGATAATGAGGCTCCAGAACTGGCTCATTGAACACCGCGGGCAGTGATCTGTTCAGACTCCCATGCGCATGCCCGGAAGTTTGCTCTATTTTAATCCATTTTGATTTAAATGTGAGTGCTTTCCTGCCACTGATTGGCTGCTTGCAGAATCGACTGACAGCTTAGAAGAAGGGCAGCTGCAGTATCAGAGCTGCAGCTTCTACAGTATGTCAGGTCTCTTTAATTTTTAAGAATGCATATTAAATATACTCATATTACTTTAATATGCATTCCCCTTTAGTGGGGCTTTCAAGCACGGTCAACTGCCCCTTTGAAGAATGCGAGCATTTAATGGCTTAAGCAGTTTCAGTATAAAGACAGCAGCCATCAGAAGGCACAGTGACTGCTTTGTGGTTTTTTAAGTTGACGTCTGAGTGTGCAGAAACCTGTGGAACAAATTCAGTGTACGGGAACAGAAAATAAATCTGATATCAAGGTAATTTCACAGTCAGACTGCTGGAAAGATCCTGGTGAGAGGGTGGAGAAGACAATATTAATGGCTCCGTTAGACTCCCACTTGAATTTGGTAATAGTTGAGAAATGCCTCAAGTGCAAAAGGGTGATTACATAGTGTTCGGGAGGATGCAGCTGTATCCGTCCTCGCAGGTTGTACAGATGGGAGTGGAACACCCAGACTGACCTTGTGATCTCTCTGTCCAATAGACCTCCCGCTCCTCACAGCGGAGACTGCAGAAGCAGCACCGAGAAGGAAGGGTGTCTAGACTGTTACATTCAGCTCCCAATGAAGTCATGAGCCTGACCAAGCCACTTGAGGTTATGGTTTAAAGAAACCACTTCTGTTTTCTTTGCATGATATGTTCCATAAATCTGTTTTCGTTAGCACTCCATAAAGCCAAGCTCTGTGTTATAAGAAAACAAAATCAACCGGTCGTGTCACTTGGGCATTTCAAGGCAAAACTTTGAGCGGGTCAAACGTTTTCAGTGGAAATCCATTGAATGTGTTTTGCGGACTTGGTCTTCTGTAACAAGCTACAACTGAATTATCCCTTTTGTACCCCAAAAATCATGGTATATTAGCAGTTATCTGGAGGACAATGGTCAACAGAAGGCATTATGACGATACTCCAGTTTTAGGATACATGTATTAAAGGGACACTCCAGTCTACCAGTCTATAGGGAGCTCCCTATACAAACAATACATATGAATGTACTTTGTACTAAAAATAAGCAAAAAAAAAAAAAAAAAAGAAAGAAAATTAGACAGAATCGGTAGTTACAAATTACAAAGGAAAAGAAGTTATAGTAAGTGGCGTAAAGGGGGGAACAGGAAAAGTTAAATCTTGGAGAGGTTACAGACAATCAATGAAAAGGCTCTAGTAGGAGAAAGTGAAACAAAAGGCTGAAGAGAAAGTATAATAAAACGGATTCAAGGATTAGAAAAAGGATAAGTGGAGGGAAAAGGAAGTAAATAAGAGGAGAGTGGGCAGGTGAAGAGATGAGAAGGAGAGGAGCAGGTGAGTAGAAAGGACGGAAAGAAAGTTAGGTTGAAGGGATAAAATTAAGGGAGGATACTGGGGAAAAGGCTAGAATTACATTTCAGTCACCGTTGAGCAGTACGCCATTTCTGCAAAATACCAGTCTCGGAATTCACATTATACCCGCGAGTTATCTGCTCCCAAATCTCTGCAGAACAGGTTGTTCGTATCATCATTAAGGAATTATACATCATGTTTTTTTTTTTCTTTAAAGAACGGACATATGAGGATGCCGCAGTCTGCGCCTGCCGTCTCGCTTTGAAGAAAGAAATGTCCCGTAAAGCAGATGTCCAGGAAAGAGAGTGGAAAAACTGTAAATTGATGAACATTCAAACTTCCTTTGTCTGGCACTCAGAGAACACGGACTAGTTAAACTCTCTGAAGTGGTTTGTAAAGGCCGTGCCGTGGTCACAATTAAGCGAAGAGCCCAAATTAACCCCAAAGATCTATTTAGCATACATCAAAGGACTACAGAGGTGGCTTCGACACACACTGTCTCCAGTGCTGACACGTATACAAATGTGATTTAATGGAAACAGCTGCTGGCACTATGCAAGCCTCCCAGTAACATTTTCAATGAAGGGGAAGCCTATCTAGAAAAAGTAACACGAGGAATTAAAATTGCTATTTATACGGGGCTGATGGAAATACTAAGCCACGGCTAAAGAAAACACAGCCTTGATCTGGCGCTTGCTTATCCTTACAGACAGAACGAAGACGTAATTTAGTCTTCTTTAAACACATGTCCAGAGCACATCTTAATGGAATCTCCGATCTACAGATTGTTCATTGTGCTTTCGGCATTAGAAGCTAGGAGAGAATACCGCAGGCCTAATGGAGCATAGCAGAAATCACAGGTGCATGTGGGTACAGAGGACACATTTAACCTGTGTGCATACTAAGGAGAACATACGCCGTGCGATGGATCGGTCGTGTCTCTCTGCCGCAGCTTAATTTTCTTCTATATCATCAAACATATTTTTCTTTTCTTAGAAAACAGTTTCATGCATTCGGTTTGCCAGAATGTAATAACAGGAATTTTAAATATATATATATATATCAACACATGGGCTCGCTTATCAGAAACAGCTGGGGATGCGTGATATCACATGCAGGTCTGCTTACAATGCATGGATGGATGTGGCCACAGACAGCCCTGTTTGCGGATGCCCATTGCCTGGCTGTGGCCATGGGATTTTGGAGGTGCCAGCAGATAATGAAAACCGGTACTGTCCTGACAAATTCAGATTCATACCAACTCTTCCTTCAACATAAAGACAGAGGCAGGTTGGGGTTCCTGTGACCTCTATCACATCTCCCAAGTGGCCATCTCCTGAAACTGATTGCGTAATGCGGCCGGGCAGGTAAGGGAGGCTGGTGATCATACCTGGGAACTCTCTGGGTCACTGCGGAGAATCTGTGGGTCATAGGAGCCGCACCGAGGCACGCCCCAGTCTCCGCCTACTTCCCCTCCTACCACTTTCAATTTTTCAGTGTGGGGATAGCCCCACACACATTAGTGGAACCGCCCACAAGCATCAGTAGACCCACCCATCCGCATTCCCCAAAAAGGGAGGGCTCTGGGTAGCTGGAGCCTAAATGTTCCCAGGTATGCTGGTGGTCCTGCCCCATCTCTATCACACACGCTTAACAAAGGTGCCCCAATTGGGACACCTGAAATGTTGGGGATCTGTATCCATACTAGTTGCACGACACGACTGCAGGGAGAATGAGAGGTAGTGTTTTACCAGCATGCTACTCCACATATTGTGATGGCTTAAACACTTTTGTAGCTAAATGCTACATTATTACATGAAAAAGGCGGCTTAAAATGTGTTGTTTGTGTGCAATTAATGTTCTAAGTAGAACAGAACCTTAAAGCATCGTCACTGGTACAGCCGCTGGCATCAAACGAGACAAATCAGACACTTGCAGCCTGATTTAAAGATGATTATTATTTTTTACCGTTTTAATACACGAGTAATTTTGAAAAGTCAAGTAATTGCATCTTATAGCTTCTATATGTCAGGAAGGGTTGGGACGGATGTCCTGTCCCACATGCCACTTTATCGAAATCTCTTGACCCCTTCTCTCAGTTGAATGTACATACAGACAGCTGAGCACCTTTTTTAAACGGTTTTAAAGTTATTTTGTAGCCAGTATGTTTTCTTTAAGGTTTTGCAAAAGCCATTGAAAACATTCTAGATTGGTTTTCCCTTTTTATGTGGCCAGATTCCATAGCTTATGATTGATGTACTGTGTTTTACAAATGCATGATTCATAGTCATCTCTGTAGAACTCATTTCTAACTATAAATATTGAAAATCCTTAACCAGCTCATGCTAGCAGTTAGGGAAAAAATATGATGGCTCAGAATCATTAAGTTCATAAATAGAGTTCACACATATGTGCACAAGGTTATGATGCACACCCATAAGGCACACTCATGTGTCCAGAAGTTTCAGCCACCTCTACTTCCAAGTGAACGGCAGTTCAACGGTCAATCAGAAGCAATGGGATCCAATGAATGGTGCCTCCTCCACATGCATGTTATCTAGAAACCAGCTGAGAGAACAGCCTATTCTCTGGAAATTAGAATGTCTTTCTAAAAAGCTCTTTAAAGTAGCTTCCAGGTCATTTGAACTACCACTTATAGAATGTCACTTGTCTCTGGAGATAGAACCATAATGTCAAGGTTACTAAGGTTTAGCTTAGATGGAATGCCCTGGGATCCATTCATTGCATAGGTATAAAGGAAAGGTTTTCTCTAATTACTCAAGGCTCTTTTCAATATGCACTATGTGACCAAAATATATACGGACAACCCTCTTATTATGGAGTATAAAATCAAGCACATTGGCAGTAGAATGGGTCGTACTGATGAGTGACTTTAAACGTGGTACGGTCATAGGATCCCACCTTTGCCAGTCAAAGTCAATTCATGAAAGTTCCAGGACCACTGTAAGTGGTTCACAGTAGATCACATACACTCACAGAGTAGGGCTGGGAAGATATCTTAGCAGTTCATTATACTGGGGGGCACCATATTGGCTGGCTTTTATTCAAGCCACTTGGCATTAAGCTACAATAATTAAAAAAAAAACAAAAACACTTTGATAACCACTGTTCCTTTTAGATTGATCTTGGTGGTGGGCATCAAGGCAGTAACAGAGCTGGCAGGCCCCTGATTTTAATACATGTCAAAGTGAGCACTGATAGAAAAGGCTGAACGTATTTGTGCACAAGGACCATGAACACGTGAAAGTTAACACGGTAAGCAGATCTCCTTGAATATGGAAAAGAGGAAAGATGACAAAAAACAATAAATGTGTATTTATTGGCAAAATCACATTGTCCAAAGTTTGTTTCTTCTGTAAATCTTTAAATTGTATCGTATTAACTTTAAACCTATATGCAGTTCCAGCCTGCCAGGGGAACTGTATAGAACAATGCCACTGGCAGCGAACAATTTTAATATGAACTTGTGTAACGTAAAACTATATTTTTTAATTTAAGCAGAAACCACCCAGTTCTTGGCATGGAGATCTTATAGAACTCTATACAGTGGGAAAGCAGAAAGCAAACTGATTTTTACAGGTTAAGTGCGTAGAAGGTCACCTATTACAAAAGCCAACTGTTCATGTGAAAGCTCTACAAATACATTTTGGAAAGCTGCGCTGTGAACAGACCAAGCGAAGGTATTAAATGTTCTAAACGCTTGGCAGATGCACAGACTGGAATAACTGCCTCACTCCTTACTTCAAGATGCTTGATGAGTGGGGCTTCCTATTTGGAGTTACACATATTAGGATAATCCAAGAAATTTGAGACTCATCCCGACAGGCTTTCAGTTCTAGATTTGGCACACAGGGTTAAGCAATGGCTAGAGATTAAGCGACGGTTGCCAAAATGTCCAATGGAAGAATTTCGCTTGCAAAATAGATAAGCTTTGCAACTGAAAATAAAAAGGGGATGAGAGGAATTTAAAAGGAAAAAAAATAGGGATGTTTTCCTTCCCTCTGGACAAAACATCCCAGCCGTTCAGACTGTACAGTTTGTCCACTTTGGCAACAGATTACTTTTCTAGAGACAGAAATGTATTTTCACATGCAATGAGATTAATGATACAAGTGTAATATACTTACCATAGCCTGCGTTATCCGTCGGCACCGCCAATCAGCCCACCTTTGCTTATTCTATATATATATTCCAACAAAGCTCATTAAGGATGTACACGCTCCAGCTGCTTTCTATAAAGTGAAACCTATGTCTCTGATTTACTTGAGAAGGAACAGAGTAACTTGGTTTGATCCATTTTACATAAAAAAAAAAAAAAAAAAAACTATGACGCAGTTCTTAAAATATGTTAAAACCAAAAAGCATCTAGAAAACTAGCTGAAAAGGACTGCAGAAGATGCAGTGAATGATGGGTACCGGCTTACTGGGGGCAGAGGGTTCTCATTCAGGCCATTAGCCATGAAGAACAATTCTCTAGGTATAATCATTGAAACATGAAAGTTAATTTTTGAGCTATAATTTGCCCTTTAGCTGGGTTCTTTTGCCTATAAGACGACCACAGCCATAGGCCAAATCTACGCCTGCATCCAAGCATGTGGCAAACACAGCGGGAGTCCCCTACAGAGAATATACAAAAAAAATATCTGCCTCAGCTCTCATTCCTTCACTTTTATGGAGCCGGACATTAGACTCACGCTAACAGTGCTGTTTACAAACAGAAGAATACTCAACGTTCCAAGTTAATCTGGGGGATAAAAACATGACAAAAAGGTATTACTGTTTACACTCTGCAATGCCACAGATGAGTAATGTTCCCCGACTAAATACCGTATTTGCTCGATTATAAGACGAGGTTTTTTTCAGAGCAAATGCTCTGAAAAATACCCCTCGTCTTATAATCGGGGTCGTCTTCTAATCAGACCTCAAATAGAGGTCTGATTAGGAGACTAAGATCCAGATCCCCCGCACCGCTGCAGGGGACCTGGATCCTCCTGTCGTCGCCCCCCCCCCACACACACACACTTACCGGTGCTTCCGGAGGTGAAGTTGGCAGCGGGGGTTTGTATGCGTCCGTCGCAAATACCTTCCCCGACTGTCAGAGATCATTGTTCCAGAGTTCCTGATCTCTGACAGCCGGGGAAGGTATTTGCGACGGACGCATACAAACCCCCGTTGCCAACTCCACCTCCTTCCGGCTGCCGCGGAATGAGACGTCAACCCGCTGCTCCGGCAATACACCAGGAAATTGGAAGCACCGGTAAGTAAGTGTGTGTGTGTGTGTAGGGCATTTCTGGAATGCCTTACACCCCTATATGCCACTCTGGCACTTAGGGGGTTAAAAGGCATATTATGGGGCAGAGTGGCATATAGGGAGGTATAAGGCATTTCAGGAGGCAGAGTGGCGTTAAGGGGGCATTTAATAGAGCACTCTGCCTCCTGAAATGCCTTATACCTCCCTATATGCCACTCTGCCCCATAATATGCCTTTTAACCCCCTAAATGCCAGAGTGGCATATAGGGGTATAAGGCATTTCTGGAGGCAGAGTGCTCTATATAATGCCTTTTAACTCCCTTAATGCCACTCTGCCTCCTGGAATGCCTTATACCTCCCTATATGCCACTCTGCCCCATAATATGCATTTTAACCCCCTAAATGCCAGAATGGGATATAGGGGTATAAGGCATTTCTGGAGGCAGAGTGGCACATAGGGGGTCAAAAGGCATACCATGGGGCACAGTGGCATATAGAGGGTTAAAAGGCATATCATGGGCCACAGTGCCATATTGGTGTGGCAAGCCTGGGGGCAGATGTGCGTAACTGGGGGACAGGTTGGAAAATACAATAGAAAATATAAAAGAAATAAAAACAAAAAAAAAAATATTTTTCTCAATCATAGCTTTTATTAAAAAAAATAGTTTACATGAATTAACATTTACTGGTAAAACTTTTTTCCTTTAGGGTCGTCTTATATTCAGGCTTTTTCTTTTTTTCCTAAGTTAATATTCAGATTTTGGGGGGTCGTCTTATAATCAGGGTCGTCTTATAATCGAGCAAATACGGTACTACAAATAAATAAAACAGCCAGAACACGAACGTTAATGTGCGGCTTATATCCAAAACAGTGTATCGCATAAAAAAAATACACATCGCGATTATAGCCGGTGAGAAAATAAGCAAAGGCAGAGACCCCCAGCTTGTCCACCAGCTTTCCTAATGGGGGAATGAATCTTCAATACATGACTTGTAGATGCTAATGCAAACCAAACTTATATGAAACGTTCACACAGCCAATGATAGCTGATAACCAAAGGCATTGTTATGGACAGTAGCTATAACATAGGCAGCCATGTCTTTCATGACCCTTTGTTGTCTCCACTTTTCCTTCCTGGGCACTAAAGCCAAATGCTGAATCTGCTGTGGAAAAAGTTAAAGCAGTGGCAGTGTTTTGGTCTTAGCGTTTACCCTCACAAATACATATCTTTATTCCCTAACACGTCAAACGAATACCTGACATCACGTGCTACAATCTATGTAGATATTGCGCTAGTGTCCCGGTTTTGGAGAGCCATATCCCTATGACCCTCTTCTGGAGTCATAGAATGCTTGGGGCCATGCGTGTATAACAGTGATAAAACTCAGCGTACGTACCTTGTGTTAATAAATGTCAGTTATAAAATACGTTGTCCCAGGTTCAGATGACATCTCTAGTTTCATATGTTCCTACACATCGGTCATGAAGTCACCTAAACAGTTCCAGGAATGCAAAGCCCCTGTTAGCTACACCCCAAGCGCCTCTTTTAAATATGTCATACTTTTTGCATTTGTGTGGTATGTAAGGGATCTGCCGGTTTCATTTGATTAGGCCTAATTTGTATGTTGGTGAATACGCTCTAGAGAATAACATTAGTGTTTTCGCAGCTGTATAAATATCCCCTATATCTAAGCGTAAAGGAGCATGATAGCCGTCACTCTAATGAAGGAAACGTGTTAATCTTAAAGCTGAATGGAGGCAGATGTTATAACTTAAACATTATATAATGCGTAGTGTCATCACTGAAAGTGCAGGGAATAAATGGAATCGTTTGGCTCCAGAAAGTGAATGGATTTAAATTTCCGTGAGATACACATAAGGTTATTCTGAAAAAAAGGCAGGGCCACAATAGGGCAAAAAAATGTTTCTCTTGCGCGAGTAATTTAGATATAGAGGCAAAAGGTGATCATTGTTGACCCTATTTGCATTCGCCTACCCAGAATCCCTTGTGGCAGGACTGTGGGATTTCCAGGAGGAAAAAAAAAACAAGCCTTCTGGCTTAGAGGGTGTCTGTAGACGAGTGTTTAACAATGCGTCTGCTACCCCTTAATTTTAGGTGGAAGGGCTTTCCATCACCTTTACCCACCATAACTTGTTTTTGGTAACACACACACACACACACACACACACACACACAATATATCCGTATATAGCACTTCTCAGTCCATGAACATATTGGCACTCTAAGGTCGAAAAGAGGGCTACTAGGGTGTTCTACTTTATCGTGAAGGTGGTAGCCTCAGAACAGAAGCGCTAGAGGCTCACACAGCGAGAATATTTATTAGCCATATTGCTCCTGAAGACAAGAAAGGACTTTAGGTTTGATTTTTTTATACCATGAATAAATGGCAGGTAAGATGGTCCATGTGGGTCCTGGCTGCTGGCAAGTTTTCATAGTAACCTAAAATATCTGCATTGGGTAAAACTGAGGGTTCTGCAGAATCTATGGCTGAAGCATTTTTTTTTATTAAACTTTTCACCCTGCTTAAGAATCAAAGTCCCACAGCAGTTGGGGAGATTAGCAGACAAAATGGGCCAAATCACTTATCAGCTGTCAAATTCTAAGTTTGTGGTTAAGCACGTTATTAACATGTTGAAAGCATAGACAAAACGCTGACATAGGCAAAGTTAAAAATAATTTCTTAATGAAGTACATTCTAGTTGTCTACCTATGATGCACTTTCCAGACAGAAGAGAGAGAAAGAAAAAAGTCTCAGACCGGATACGTTGGCTTATTTGCGAAATCACATGGAAATAGCCCAGAGCATAAATCCAGGGCTCAGGCTCTATAATGTGCGACGAGGATGAATCATATACTGCGGCTCATTAAAGGGGTTCTAAGACTTAAGACAGACTTTAAATTTGTGTAATTATCTGTTCCGCATACATACCAGTTTGTAAACCAAACATGAATGTTTGTGGCTACCATGTTCGTGACGTCCTCTGTATGTCTGAGTTTGCAATAATTTTCATTCTATTCAATGCATAACAGAAAGAAAAATGGATAACACCAGCCACTCCAGAGAAACCATGTCCCCCCTCATCAGAATATACTTGAGCCACTAAAGTAAGGAATAACCTTTAGGCTGAGCCAAAGTTCGGCTTGCAAGAGCAGAGAAATTTGTTTAGTTGAAAGGAACTGTCAGGTTTCTCATTCTTGCGAGCTTTACATCTGTGAATCTCTCCAGCCCGTCCATGTTTTGTAGTTTGGATCCATGAGCTAGAAGTCAGCTCAGGAAATTTGGGAGCGGAACAGGTAAGCCCCAGGGAGCCAAGCCATCCCAATATACTATTATGCAGCCCTCTTAAGTGAACACGAGTATGTTAAAGGCTGCGACTGCAGTCCAGAATGTCAGAATACATCACACATTAGTTTTACTTTTGCCGAGAGGGTGGCAGAGATCATCAAAGTAAGGGAATCTAACCATGCATCGGAAAGGCATACGACTATCTTAAAAATAAGACAAGACCAAGGACAAGACCAAGGAGTCAAATTATAGCTATTAGCGACCCTATAATTTTATTTAAGCACGGTATGTGCTTTGTTTGTCATGCTTTTTATTCAGTTTACGGTGTAGAACAGGAGTTGCAGTAATGTAACACTTACCTGTTCCTGCATGCATGAAACTGAATAATGGAAAAAGGTTAAGCCTGGTTTAGAAGACATTAGCCTTTAACCGACATTTTAATGAGTGACATTCAGTTTTGTGCCTGTAGATACCTTTTTTTTATAAATATAAAACAATCAAAGCCAGGGTGGAATGAAAACAATCTTCATCCCCTTTACATTTGTTAAATAAGACACCAATTTCATATGCTCAGACAATCTCAAACAGCCTACCAGAAAATGTCATTCTAAGTTTTGATTGCGTTTGCAAGTATTGGATACAAATTGGACAATAACCTCTTAACCAAATGTGCAATCGTCATTGTGTAATCACAAAGAAGGGTTAATCCAAACCGCAGAAGAACACGCTGAAATACTTCAAATAACAGTTACAAAATCCCTATCCCAGAGACTTTATTTTACCGTTGCTATGGTTCAGCATATAAACACAGTGAGCGCCTGCCTCATTTATTTTAAGTATTTTCTACAGCTGGAACTCAACCATGTTTGGGTGTCTAGCCTAAGCAAGCGAATCTCCCACAGAGAACAGGCCGCCTCAGTGCAGTTAATAGATATGCTTCACATTCCACAGGAGGGGAACATGCGCGCTGCTGTCCACATATGGTTAAAGAGTGTTATGACTAGAAAGACCCCCATAATCTCAAACAAATCAGCATGTAAAGACAAAAAAAAATGGCTAGATCATTCCTGGAATCAATCCTCAGAATTATAGAATACCGAGAATAGAAGAAACTTCACTTTTGCTTCTGATAGCAGGTATTCATGAGGGTGCAATTTTGTTTTGTGGGTGGGAACAAGACCAAGAAACTGCTTCAAAATGTTCTGTATGAAATATCCATATAGCGTTAAAGCTCTTTTAAAAACAGTGATACAACACATTAAAGAGCTGTATTTGAATCTACTTGAGAACATGTGGTTGGGACTCATACCCATTATTAGGTCAGCACCATGGCTTTCACCCTGCCATCTCCATACCAAGTGCCACTTAGCATTACATGAGCTGTGTGAGGCTACAACACAAAGTTGCACTTAATTAGCCCTAACAAATTTTTGTTAAAGTGGGATATTTAGTAGATATATATATAGCCAGAAAGATTAAAAAAGGTGCCCACCTGTAGGGTACTAACCAATGCTACATGGAATGCAACATTAGAAGTCTGGCCAACTGCAGGCATTGCCATTTAGAAGTTAATCCAGACTAGGTGTTAAATGGCATTACAGAACACAGCTTCAGCTTGCTAAATGTTCCTCATTTCTGAATATCAAACAAACCCTAAAGAACTATTGGCAAACTGACTCAATGCAAACGCCTCTGAACCGAAACAGTCATTCAGGTTTGTCTCGCCAATCAGCAGTTTGAAAGTCAAAAGTAGACTACTCCTTTAGTCAATGTTGAATTCATGTTACGTTGGGATTAACTGGGAAGATTTTTTACTCAGTTTAAGCGATTCACATGTAAAGTGCAGAAAATGGAATACCACCCATTTTCTTCAGTGTGAACACAGGCAATTCTTCTTGATGCCAACAACCTGTATATTAAACATGAAGAAGCTAGTATTGTGCCAGTAACACAGAACCAGATTTATATTTAATAAACTATTTCTTTATTACAGAATTTATTATCTACAGAATTATAAAGAGATTAAAACTGTACAAGAACAACGTTTTAACACATTAGGGAGACAGACTAAGCCACTTGTGTCATGTGGAAGACTACTTGCAGGAAAAATATGAAGACTTGGGTTGCCTTTACAATCCCCTCTTATTTGTGCAATGAAGCAAGTGTCCTAATCCAGCAAGACAATAGTTTGTAGGAAAATAAAGATGGTACCCAATTTATCCTTGGCACTGTTGCATGCTTAAAAAAAAATCTAAAGTTAGAATTTCTTCTTTTCTTTTGAATGTACCTAACAGCAGCAGTTTTGTTTAAAAAAAGAAAAACCAAACATTAAAAATACATATTCAGCAATTGTACCTATGGATAAGTTATATATAAGAGAAAAAACCCCAAACATGGATTGCTCCCCAACCCTGGCGGCATAGGTCATCTAAGGTCCCTGATAAGAATGTATTATGGACCAGTTGCTAGAAAGCCGTGCCCGCCAGTCATGCATCCAAATGGGGGAGGAGGGGGTTTAAGGGTATTTATCTGCCACTTAGTTTTTAAATAGAGTGAGGCAGGTATACATTTAAGTTATGAGCTGAATATAAATTCATAGTTTCTAAATAAAGAGGGCCCACCATTTATTTTTAAGCAGTTCTATTGCACTGATGCGTATAGAAATGTGCTAAATGAAAGATTACCACAGTCCAACCAGAATGTGATAGCCGCTTCACTTAAAGCCACAGCATTTGTAATTGGCTCTGTAAGGCTACCCCTTAGTGTTTTGAGGCACAAAAACAGTTTAAAAGGACAAGACATACGTTTAAAAAAAACTTGAGAAAATAGATTTACAGTTGAGGGTCATCAAAACCTCTGTAGGAGCATTTAGAGTTTAAAAACTAACAATGTTGGTCATTACATACTTGGCTTAAAGTCACATGCAACACTCAAACTGTAAACGAAAAGCAAACCTTGGAGGTATTTTTGAAGTTGGACGCATGCATGTGAAGAGATGGTACCCTTATCTTCCTACCAAAGAACAATCTAGGGACAAGTTTGATCCACTGGGAGGCATAGTAGCACGGCAGGGGGGTGTGCGTTTACTCAGTCCAGAGACAGCCATTGCCTGGGGCTGCCCACAGCACTGTCAGTGATAGAGCAGATATCCTTTAAGAGATGCTGGTAATGGAAGTGTTTGAATTTCATTCAGTCTGTCTTTTCCCAATGCTAGACGAACAGATCTTCGACACAAATCCATCAGTGGCAAAGGTTCAGCTGAAGGAAGGGAGTAAAAAAGTTAAGTTATGCATTTGTGGGAAAATTAATCCTTTAACTTCACGCTTCTGAAAAGGTAAACGTATAGGAGTTATAACTTCATGCGCACTAACATGACACTGGAAAATCTCAACTGTTTGCAGCTGCACTAAGACAAGTCATTAAAGTTCACAAACTGAACCTCAAAATCTCACCATGAGGTCCATGAAGTCTACCCAGAGGGTGTTTTTTGCCTGCAAATTAAACCAAAAATCGGATCACATGAGTTCTGCCCTATTTGAGTCTACCTTACCTATTTTAATCTGCACTACATGGGTTTATTTAGTGTACTGAAGGGAAAATTGGTCATTTGGGAAAGCATTTTTTTTCCTCAATTACACATTGCATGGTTATTAGATACTTAAACAGATTCAGTTCTGGTGATCAATGGCAGCACTTTCCACACATGCTCCGACCCCGACCTGAGTTGTCTACAGGCTATTTAGGGGGGAAGGATATGCATTAAAGAGCATGTGACAGCGCGAGTGCACTCACAGTTCAACTGAAAAGTGTTTAGGAATGCAACAAATCAGCTCTAAAGAGGGAATACCATTCAACATTGAATAGAGTTTGCTTTGGATAACTTAGCATTAATATCAGTGTTGTGCTGTTGAAATTGTGTTTTCTATACTAATCTACTTGCTAAAGAGATCAAGTCTCCCCAGGATTCAGGCACTTTTCCTTTCCAACCTAGCAGTCACTTTAAATTATTCCTCTTGAATGCCTGTTTGTAACACCATCAATCTATGTAGGTAGCTAACATTAGGTGTTCCATGCTTCCAGTAGGCCATGGAGTCAAGGGCTGTGGGCACCCTGTAGGAAAGAGGCCTATTCTTATGACAAAGTTAACCTGCATTTCTCTGGTACCTTTGCAATGCTCTTTTACGGCAGCATATTTCACCACAAGTTAATAAACTAAGACTATACTTACGATCAAGGCCATTTAAGTAACGCATTCGGATTTCACAGTGACCCCAAACTGCACTCACAACAGGATACAGCTTTTTTCCTTTGAGTCCTCGAAATGCTGTGCCCATGTACTGTCCATCCACAATAAAGCTCAGGGTGCCATCGTCCATATCTAAAACAACTAAGAAGGAGTCTGGTACAATAAAGGTTTCGTCTGGTTCCAAAAAAGCAGGGTATGTCCTACTTGGCTGGTTTTTGCCATCATGGTATAGTTTGTTCCGACCAAGGTCCCATCCCCATGACTTTCCATTGCTTCCTATTAGAGTAGTGTAACCCACAGAATGTAGAGGAGCATCCCCTGTAGCTACACCAACAACAGCATGAGTCCCCCTCTGTCGCATAACCCATGTAATTTCCCACACATGCAGACCTCGCGTGTAGCCAATTTTGCCCCGGATCGCATCTGTACTCTGTGCCACCGGATGCCGGTGAAATACAAGTTTGTCATCCTCTTTGACAAATACATTTAGCGACCGATCATTGTTATTCCAGGAGTGCTGAAGTTGAACTTCGTGAGGCACCGAAGGCATATCCAACAACAAATCAAGTCTGGCTGGTTTGCAGTAGTCAAGTCCTTGGAGATCTTGCTTCAGTGGCCTGTACGCAGGGTCCCTCATGTCCACTGTCTTTATACCTCCAGTCACCTTCTGACCCATGTTCCACTGCAGTCTCACTTTATAAATCCAAAGGTCAAGCGCATTCAGTTAACCAGGCCCCTTAGTTGTTCCTCTCCAATGAAGAGTCAG
Source organism: Spea bombifrons (assembly GCF_027358695.1). NCBI lineage: Eukaryota > Metazoa > Chordata > Amphibia > Anura > Pelobatidae > Spea > Spea bombifrons. The sequence continues at coordinate 10,063,817 of NC_071098.1, forward strand.
GAAAAACTGATCTGTAGGCCTGGCTGCCCTGCATGGAGATAGAAGTTAAATATTAGCTAGACAGCGAGTGCAGAAGCAGATTAGGTGTAAGTTTTACGGTTTGCTTCACTGAACACAGTCATTAAGGACAACTAGAAGCATTTCATTTAGAAATGAAACCATTCTACACAGATTTCTATGCATAGGTTGTCCAACTTACAAGCCAACAGCGGCACTGGAATTAAAAGGATAAAGGTGCTTAGAAAGTGGGAGTCATGCAGAGCACGATTATACCCTACAGGCACTCAGCCACATTAATAAAAAAAATATGCAACAATGCCATGACCATTTAATCTATATTATTACGAAACAAGATAAAGGGTACATTTCTTTGATTGCACAAGAACCAGAATATTTGAACAACTAGGTCAGTATTCCATAGGGCATTTGCAACACAACCTTTCACCACAACCCAAGTGAACTCCCACTGCTCACTTGGTTTTTACAGGGACTCTTCCTTTAGCAGTTATAGAATGGAGAATAGCCAGCAGTCTAACAAACATGCAGTTGACCTCCCGCCCCATTCATTTGGGTTTTCTCAAAAAATGTTTCACAAAACAAATATTAACATTGTCAAGACCCAATCGGATGCATGCCAAACTGAATGTAAAAACCCTATAAACATAGGAAGTATAAGGTCTTACCATTCCCAAGAACCGTGAATCAAGTATGTTTGTTACATATAGTAGAAGAGCAGAAGAACCTGCATGAGTGTTTACCATCTATACATCCAGAGATAAGTGGTCCTGGAAATTCATTCCCACTCATTTAGAAGTCCTGACCCCGAGTGAGCAGTTTTACCGCTGTAACTGCGCTACTAAAGCTTAGTTGTAGCACATGGGCCTGAAGAGGGCAATATTATACCCCCCTCCCCATAAGGGTTGCAATAGAGGTTGATTTAAGACACATCCCTTTCAACTTTTATAGTTAAAGCGCCAAAATGTTTCAGCAGTCTTGTTCTAGACAGACCCTCGAGAGTAGTTTACGCCACACCGAGCAAAAGAATGTTCTACTGCCAGACTGTTCTTAGAACTGCACAAATAGACTTGTCATTTCAAGGACATGGGCTTATTGTAGACAGATGCAGTGAACTCGTCCCACAACAATGCAAGATGTCTTTCACACACCAGTTGAGCCTGGAACCACCCCCTGTATCTACTACCTTGCAAGCAGATGCAGCTTACAGATATCACATGGGCTAGAGACTAGGTTTTATGCACACCAGACAGTATGTGAATCCAGTCATTGGATTGCTTACAGATCACTGCCGGTGCAGACAGATCTGCAGAACCGCTGACAATCGAGGTAGTTTGGCTACCTGTGTTTTTTTTTTTTTAATCTGGCCATATCAGAAAATCTTTGGACTGATGAAGCATAAACTACAAATATACTTGTTTCTGCCAGTCTGTTGTAAGACACAAGAGACACAACCTGAGTTAACCATTTAAAGACCAAGAAATGAAGCCTTGCACCACATCAGACAAAAACAGAGAACACACAAGGGACAGGCAGTGCGACGCCAGATAAGCAGATGGTTTCCCAGAATGAGAGTTCAGTTGGATGAACAAAGTGTTTTCCTTAAAATCTGTTCATACCTATGATATACAGGGGTTTGTGATAGCCTTTAAGGCAAACACGCATTTTGATTACATTTTACCAAAAGATAACTGTTCCCGATTAACCACATACATGATCATGTTACCATGTGTGTGTGGGGGGAATAGTTACATAATGCTCTAGAACAGCTTTTTATGAAATGCATCCCAAAGCACTAAACACAGCACTGCCAGCATGCGCCTTTAAAGTATTTGTGTCATCGTGTCCGACAACAGCATTTTCGCAGTTACCATAGCCTTGTGGTAAACAATGTTTCAGTCTAGCGAGACAAGGAAACGGACTAATGAAAGCTTGGATTACAGGATATCATTAGCATCGTAATAAAATAATCACGTGTAATGTTTGAACTGTGAAATCCTCCCAAATATCACAATATCTACAGGCCAGCAGATTGTAAGACTTCACCTTTAAGAACAAAGATGCAGGAGAACATTCTCATTCACTGCACCCTACAAAACAAAGCTAGCTGATATTTTTATTCTAAGCCGATTGATGCATTCTGATTGGCTTCTGTGTTTTTGAAGCCAACCATGTAGCTGTGTATCTTCTGCCTCTGACTCATTAAGAGACTTCCCTGAAACATAGGGAAGTTGACATAGTAGCCATTTACATATTTTTATTGAAACCCCAATGTTGGCAGCTCTGAGAGGAAAGAAAAAAAAACCAGAGCCTTGGTGGACTCCAGGTCTACCGTTTTGTTTCTTCAGAGGCCACACTTCTAAAGGGATATGTGGCACCTTCCTTCGCTCGGCAGCCAGAAGGCCTGCAGGAGGGCTGGATCTTCTTGTCCCTTCCTAGGAAGGGTTAAGGCCACTTAAAATCATGTTTAGAGGGCAGGGGGCACTCCAAGCTACCAGCTCCATCATGGCATTCTCAGTGTGCATCCAAAGCAGTACCATGTCTCAATAAATTCCAAAACACATGCACAAGAGAAAAACCCACACAATTTGTACAGCAAACGTAATCCTGTTAATACAGTTTTAGAACTACAGGTGGCCTCATTAGCTTTTAATATTGGGCAGGAGGAGTTTAGAGTAAAGGTGATATTTATCTAGTTATTAGGAGGTAGCTACAATATTAAGCGAACTCACAACAGACATCACATTTTGCATGAATTAGGCTAGATTTAAAATACCAGTTTGTATTCCTTATTGAGAAAGGACTTGTCAACAACCCTTAGAAGAGTCATTCTTAAAGTATTCTCATATACATGTTAGTATGACAAAGGTCTCACTATGATCAAGGAAACCATGCACTGTTTTCACTAAAGTGAATTTTTACAAGGAATAACTGTACAGATAGTATTGGGTCTACCATAGAACTTCCACATTGTACCTGGTTTAAAACTGAGAATGCATTACCTTACACATCCCAACATTATAATATCCACCATTCCTGTCTGAGTCTAGAGCACCGAGCAGTACACACATACACGCCGACTGTCACAGGATAGCACTCTGCCACATACAGCCGTTTGCGCTTTGACATATCAGCAGGTTTTTGGGCTTAAACACCACCAACCGGCTACTGTGACAGCTTTTTGGGGAAATTAAAAGCCATGCACATTCCCACATTTAAAGAAATACACACTAGAAATGCCTCGCATGATTTTTAAGGCGGTACAGGACTTCATCGGTGAGCTCTCCGCCATCATCTATTTCCCAAAGCTTTCTGCAAGACGGTGGCTTCTGGAAACACCGGTTAGTTAGCTTCAGCTCTATTGCAGAAAGCCCTTACACTAAAGCTGCTACAAAGTATTTGTCACTCAACATTTGTTTCACTCCCAGTCTCTGGTAAGATTTGTCAAACAATGAATGACACCGCGTTCCTAAACAAAAGAAGGCCAACTGATTTCTTGTACTTGCACTGACAGGCTGTCACATCACTCACAGCAAGCAGGTGTAAGTCATGGGACCGTGGGCCCTCATAGCCAAATATTATACTGCTCCAAAAACCAAGACAGATTTAGACCTCAGATTAAGTTGCATTGTTAGATTCACAAGAGAAAGAAGCTATTTGGTCAACAAAAATAAAAAAGCTGCTAAAAATCAAGAATAGGGTTAAACAATCACTTTCTTAAGCACACAACACCACAAATATTTACTAGACAAATGATAATCACAATGCCAATAGAGTTAGCTCTACCCATATCAGTGCTAGCCTACTTAATATTGACTTTTGTCCTGTACAGTAAATTAAAATATTATTTTAGCAGATATTAGTTAAGATTACAAAGCCAGTCAGGCCATGATCTGCAGAGAAGCACTCCTGGTAAAGGTGCATAAGGCTGAACAATGATTACCAAGACAGATCATATAGCGGGAAGGCTTTATGGAAGGATATCAGAAGGTCATTTACTGGCCATAGTACAAAGATCCCAGTTCTGACGATTGCTTTATGGCGGGATTAACTGGAACTACTGGGAGCAGCACGTTATGTAAATGGTAAGGATGCTGTGAGCTCGGGCTGGAGAGCAGCTAATAAAGCAGAATGAAACTGAAAATGGGTTCCGCTTAAATCCTGCCAGGTAACTTGTTACATAACAGATCTGTTCTATAGAGACACCAGTACTGAATCGATTAAATCAACACCTTCCAAGGTATCGGAACCAGTATTTTAAAGGAAAATAGTTGATGTAACACGGTAGTTGGTGCACAGATGCATAGCCGTTTATCACCCGGTCACACAAACACATCCGGTTATGCTGTAACAAGAACAAGTTATTGCTGAAAAGAGGTTGAAGGCCCCCGGTATAAGATTAACAGACAGTCCCTGAGGTGTAGAGCCCCCCGGAGCCCTGGCCTGTTATCTCTGCCCGCTGTACATATGGTCCAGACACAGCTGCACAGATGGGCTGCCGCTCTGACCGAGCCCCAGAAAGGGAGACGTAGCACAGGAAGCCTCTCTCCTCCACTCAGGGATCCAGAGCCAACACAGGGAAGTCAGACACACCTGGCCTGCTGCCGGACGAGCCCGAGCCCCCTCCAGGTTGCCCACCCGGTGTCTCGAAAACGGGTCGCTCCTCTTCCGCCCGCCGACGGTGCAGCTTTCAAGCACCGGGGTAAGGAACTAACCTCCCTGGCGCCCCCGCTGGAAGTGCGTGTGGGTGACTGAGGGGCTGCGGCCCCCCTTCGGCCAATCCTTCTGTCTCCCCCAAATGACGTCAGTCCCCGGAGGCACAGTGACAACCTCCCACCGCCCCTCTCACGGTGTCCGCGAGCTCTCTCACCCTGTAGCGCCGAGTGAGGAGGAGTAAACGAGAAACACGCTCGCGAGAAAACTCGACAACACAGCCAAACCCTCCTGCCTTCCGCTCCGCCTTGCAGACCAGCCAAACTCCCGCCTTCCCTCCATCCGCCTCAGGCGCCTTCTAATAGCGCCCGGCGCAGATAGGCCCCACCCCCTGATCCAAGGGCACGCCCAATCGTCGATACACGTGCGAGGCGGAGAAGCAGCTGTGACATTAACCCTCAGTAATCGCGCCAGATAGTTTAACCCCTTCTTTACCAAGCGTGTGGACTTCCCTAATTTTTTTTTAAAACTTTACTGAGAGGGTGGTAGATACGTGGGGAAACCTGCCAGCAGAGGTGGAAGAGTGGGGCTCAGGCATGGTTACCATTGCAATTTTAAGGTGAAAAAGTTTTTGCGTGTGATGTGCTATGCCGTCATGAAGGGCTTAACCTTTTCAGTGCCATAAACTTCAGTAATACGTTATTGGCAAACTTTTCTGCGCCAGGCTGGTGCTTTCAATGTAAGGGGCCTGCGCTGACCAAGGGCCACTTACACACAGAGCCTGCTTCAGCGATCAGCTGGGCCTCTTATACAACATACAACCATTCACAAACAGTATACACACTGCTGTTCCAACGGTTGGGGTCACTAAGAAATCTTGTTTTTGGGACAAAAAAGCAAGATTTGTCAAATAAAATAACATCAAATGTATCATAAATACAGCGGTCCAATGGCCCTTTATCACTCCTATCACTCCCGTGTTCCAATGGCCCTTTATCACTCCCATCACTCCCGTGTTCCAATGGCCCTTTATCACTCCCATAACTCCTGTGTTCTAATGGCCCTTTATCACTCACATCACTCCTGTCTTCCAATGGCCCTTTATCACTCCCATCACTCCTGTCTTCCAATGGCCCTTTATCACTCACATCACTCCTGTGTTCCAATTGATCATCAGAAAATGCTTTTGCAATTATGTTGCAGCGGTGACCCCAAACCTTTGAGCGGTAGTGTGCTGAGGTCATACCTGTTACGTGTCCCTTTAGCCTCAAATTCCCAATTCTTCTTTCCTCGCCCGATGCTTCTCTTTTCTATAACCCGGAAATGTTTTCTGAGTATGAGTGTATCGCAGGGTCCCACAGCATTACCTTTCAAAATTCCGTATAAAATAAATTGTTTTAAGGGACAGTCTAATGTCCGGGCCCCCACTCTAAAGAAGAATGCATTTTAAAATAGAAAAAAAACTTTTTTGACACTTATTGGCTGCTTGAAGCAGGAAAGCTTTCAGCACATGCGCAGAGCAGAACAAACAGGCCCTCGCCCGCAGTGTTTACTGAGCCAGCACTGGAGGTTGAGTATATTACATGGAGGGAGATGATATATATATATATATATATATATATATATCGCTGGCTTCTTGGTAGTCAGCAGCACAGACCCCTATCCCTTTCGCAGCATGGTGGTCCGGTCAGGGGAGATCAGAGGATCCCCACTATGATCCCCACTGCTTGCAAAAGTAGGACAGTGTGTCAGCTCGGCGGGACAGTTGGGAGGTATGTTGCGGCTCTACATTCACAAAAGGTGAGAGACTTTCTTTAATATATACACATACATTAAATATGATGTAAACATACGGAGGCTGAAAACTATAGATAAAGCTCTTGTATAATTGTATAGAGTGAATTCAACTAATTGGAAATCTGGCTCCGGAATGTACTATTAGATATATGACGCTTCATCCAATCCCTTCAAGTGATTCTATGCAAAGCTCACATATTATTGCGATTACACAACATTCTGTTTAGAACATGTCATCTGCTAGAATTTGGGGCACGTTTAACTCACAGCCATTGGATTAAAAAAATGGAATTTTTATTAAATGAAAAAGTAAATTCTACAGCCAAAAATAGGGGTGTTTCCCTGATAACAAATTAAAATTGGACAGAATTCATGTGTTCTGCAGCATTTCACCAATTCTCTAAACTTCTCCGTGTTATTATTATTATACAAACAGATTAATAAATACAATAAACATGCAGGCAGGAATCTTATACACTTCTGCTGTGATTTCAGAATGTTACACTATATGACCGAAAGTATGTGGAAACCCCTCGTAGATGTTTCGGCAGCACTCATTGCTAGCGGGTTTGTAAAATCACCTAGGCTGCCCTCTCTATAGACATCGGCAGACGCAGAACGGGTCGTACTGAAGAGCTCAGTCCTAAAATAGGACATTTCTGGTCTTGATCCACTGTAAGTGCTATTATTGTAATTGGAATTGTCTACGAGTAACAACAGCTCAGCCACGACGTGGTAGACCACGCACACTCATAGAGTGGGGCCACTGAGTGCTCAAGCGCGTAGTCTCTGTAGCATCACTCACTACAGAGTTCCGAGTAACGTCAGCACAAGCACTATGTGTCGGGAGCTTCGTGAAATGGGTTTTGATGGCTGAGCAGCCGCTATGCACAATGCCAAGTGTTGGCTGAAGTGGTGTAAAGCCACCGCCACTGGGCTTTGGAGCAGGGGAAACGTTCTCTGGAGTGATGAATCACGCTTCAATATCTAGAAGTTTTTTTCTATTCCAGCATGAGCGTGCCGCAGAGCACAAAGCAAGGTCCATAAAGACATGGTTGGATAAGTTTGGGGTGGAAGAACTTGACCACCCCGCACGGAGCCCTAACCTCAACCCCATAAAACACCTTTGGGATGAACTGGAACAAAGATTGTGAGCCGGGCGTCTCGTCCAACATCATTTGTAGGGGCAAAAATCCCCACAGGAACTCTACAAAGTGGAGGGCTGTTATAGCTGCAAAGGGGAGTGGGGCAAATCCATATTAATGCCCATGGCTTTGAAATGGGGTGTCCAACAAGCCCCTATAGGTGTGATGGTCAGATATCCACATACGTTTGGTCATGCATTGAAATAAAGCTGAGATCAGAGGATGTAGATTATGTTAAGGACATTAAACTGCCCCTTTAATGCACATTCTATATATATATATATATATATATATAACAGAAACAGGTAACATTAAGCAGTGGGGTCATTTCCAGGCTCAAAAAGCATTGGATGGAGAAGGTCTCATCTTCAGCATACGCGTTAAAGACCGCTGTCAGAATCCAATGAGAAACCTGCAAGTAGGACAAATGCATTCGCTTCGTTTAGTAAAAGATTAATCCTTTACTGCGCTAGATAAATCACTTTTTGTCTGGGATATTTGCCAAGACAGGGAGAAACAGCACTGAGGGCCAGACAAGTAGATATTTAGGGGGGAACCGTCTGAGTTTATTATCCCCTGGAATTCGAAAGCTCAGAGAAATAAATTGTAAAAAAAACTACATTCAAATATATTTACCATAATGGGAAAAAATCCCTAAAGAGAGTAATAGCCAGGTACTTTTTGGAAACGATGAAATGACGTTAGACGTCGAATGTTTTGTTTCTCAGCTGCCCGTATTACCGCTAGTTGTAGGTTTATAAATATTAGTAATACAATTTACTAAAGACATAACGGTGTGAATAGTAAACGGAGCTTAGGGGAAAATTCAAAAAATGAAGAGATGGCTAGGGTGAGATATGAAAGATTCTGGGGTCATGTGCTACCAACTCAATCAGTTCACCAGCCACCATGATGCCCAAATGTCCTGCTCCACGGACAACGCATTACGTGGGTGCTGTTCTCTGAGCACTCATGCAGGTCATATGATCCCATCACTGTGAGTCAGGGTCCATGAGCGAAAAAACAGATAGGCCGACAAATGAGCCTCATGGAAGGAAAAACTGAGGTTTGGTTTGGACTGTTATTCATTAGTTTTCTTCACGGGGTATATAAACTTCTAAGTTACCTGTTTTACTTGCCTTTGGTGTGAAGCATAAGGCATGGGGGTCAATAGTCCGAGTCTACTTCACATACAGGAATACCGACCATAGACTAGACTTTAGGAAAGTTTTATATGACTGCAGCCGTCTTACTGCTGACCACAGAACTCAACTCTCCTGTGCAGAAATATAGTTTTACTTTTTCTGGGGAAAAAACACTTCAGGGTGATTTAAAAACATGACATGGATGAAATAATGGGGAAATTAGATAATTTTCTTAAATTTTTTTTTTAGCGGAAGTGGTTTAAAAATAATTTAAACATGCATGGGATAGGCATTTGGCTCCTGAATATAAGACGAGACCAAAGACTGATTAAGGTCTGATTCATTACATCAGGAAAACCGGGCAGACTAGATGGGGACTTTCTACAAATCACAGCAGCCCCCCAAAGAAAGCTAAGGAATAGTTTTGAAACATAAAGAGTCAATAATACCACCATTATGAGTCAATAATACCACCATTATGTTCAGGGATAGTTTAGATAAATCTGCTGTCTTTTGCCGTTCTTGGAAGCTATGTATTTTGAGAATGGGTATAAATGAGCGGGGAAATCATTTGAAATCAATGTATAATTCAATATAATTGGCATCATGGCCGGGGTAGACCTAGACCTAGACACCAGTATGTGTGACACGGATCGTGGAAGCCAATGTTGCTCATCAGACATTTAGTCAATTATCCTTCGTTAAGAATGTAGCTGCCTGTCCTTGCTTCCTACTATTATTATCAGAAAATTCACAAAAACAGCCCCCTGTCCCCCAAAAACTTGAGCCTTAATAGAGATGTGGTTAGCACTATACATGGATCAGTCATCTACTGAACGTAGACTTCATCGCACCAAAGCCCTCCACACCACACACTGGCATAAACTCCTGATATTCAAATATCCGTCTAGTGCCGTACGATTATTGTTTAACTCTATTTTTTCACATGTCTGGAATTCAAGGGAGGATATTCCTGCGGATACACGATACCCTCTAAATCCAGGATGTAAAGTCATTTTTTGTGGCTTCATTTTACTGACTCTAAAAGGGGTCTTATAGGAGTGAGAGAAGGAGTGAGACAGAAACAATTTTGTAATAAAAATGCCTGTGTAGTTGATAGCATCTCCTTTTCCTGAAAAGAGAAATGAATCTTGATTAGTTCTACAGTTACTGAAGAAAGATTGTTATCTGGGGCTTATGGTTCCGCATTAACTTTGAAGGCCAAGACGTTTGCATACCTGTCAGCCTCGACCATTAACATAGCTGAGGAAATTTAAGGAGTTTTCCTCCTTATAGTGCAGCTGTTGTTAAAAACGATCCAACGTAGAAACACGTTACCGCGCTGGGGAAATTCCTGGCACATGTTTACAAGTAAAGTTTGCCATATTTTTGATTTGCATGCCTTCTCGTCGGCTGATATTACAATACCCTTTCAAATGTGAGAAGATTCACGGAAATGAATGCTGTCATGTATAATGTCACAAATGTGCTTGTCTGAAGACAGACAATATCCACTTCTACAACAAAAGTGGTGGACGTTGACCAGGGGTTCATATTGGCCTCATGTTCTAAGTATTTTTGGAGCCCACAAAAGCAGATCAAACCACCATTACCTCCATGCTCATAATAAAGAGATAAAACATTTTCTTTTCTTCTTCTTACAAGCTCTATGAATTTATTTCAGAGATGGCCAGCAGCACTCTTTGTGAAGGACATTTGTCAAAACGCTCCATAAGCAACAATGAGTTCCACAGGCTTTGTCCCAGACACTGGTGTCCAGGTATGGACTTTGCCTACCCCTGATTTCTTACTACGTTTTTCTGTTTTCATACACATACGAGCAGAATATTAGATAATAAGGGGTTAATATCTGCATTAAGTAAAACAGATGTAAATTGTGCATTTAACTTGTGTTTTGTAGCTTCTAATAACAGAATAGTGGGAAATTTGTCAGCAGTGTGGCCGAGAAACAAAGAAATATTGTGAGAATCAAGAAAAATATATATATATTTGATATCTACAGTGGATAAAACATATCTGAAGGACCCTCTCTGATTTTGTTCTCCAGTAAGTTGTACCTTTTTATAGATTTGGCACCACTGAGGTCACAAGTTTAAAACAGTTCCAGTAAAACCCCGGCTTCAATGACTTGGTGTCCAGGTGAATAAGTTAGGCAGATTATTTTTCTGGACCAAGGAACCTGTTGAGAGTTACTGTAAAGCACAGCCATTGACAGGTTTGTAGAGGCTTATGTTTCTGCATCTAGAAAGACTAAGGGTGCAACTGGCAAGGACTTGAATGGAAGCCAGAGCTGGAACAGCTGTATCAACTCAAACATAGTTTGATGAATCAGCCACATAGTCTAAACAGAGACACTGATGTAAACCGCTATACGCACATCTGCATGCCCAGAGACACATCTGTTTTAAGATGTACTCTTAGTTTTCTACGTTTTGCGGAACATAAATACACCATGTTTTTCTTCAGCTGTTTTGACTTTGTGTCACTTTGGATTTTTTTTACCTTCACATTTAGAGCTTTGATTTCTGTAAAATAATTCCCACAGTAAACAAGCTATAGCCCCCTTCAGATGCTTTTACCCCTGGGGGGTAGAAAGGTACACCTGCTGTTCCTCGTGGGTTAGGTCCTGGTCCTTTAATTAATATTTAATTACATTTATTTTTAATTAAAAAAAAAAAAGGAAAATCAAGATTGGGCTCCAGCTTATGTCCAGCTTCCAACTACCATCCCATCTTATATCATCTTGCCCTGGTTGGAGCCGAGTCAAATGCAGTCATCTGAGTTTATTCCTAAACTTCAAAAACAACGTTCTTTATAATGAATTGGCCTTTCCATTACTCCATAAAAAGCTTATTTTATTTTATTTTGCTTGTTGTACTATGCTCCATAAACATACTAAATCATTATACATATTCTTAGAGAATCTCCTATTCTGCACTGATCAGCTTGGTGGCTCACGCAATGTCACCCTTTACTGTGTTAAAATATATCTATAAAGTAGTAAGGATATCTAAATGAGGGCACTCGTGTAACAGTGGGCAAAGAATTCTGTATGTCTGCCTAGAATTCTTAAATGGCACTAAAAACTTTGCACTTGTTTGAATTCACACATAGATATAATCTATCTATCTATCTATCTATCTATCTATCTATCTATCTATCTATCTATCTATATATATTTGCACAACTAGACTAACAAGTTATACATATCCATGGCCGCCACATGTAGGTCATTTGGTGGCCGCTGGCCTTAAAGTGCCAGGGCCGCTTTGTCACCCCCAGTTTGGCTTTGTGGTTATAGGTAAGGTTAATGCTCTCATGCATTTACAAGTTTTCACAATTGCGACTCCAGGCACATTTGCCCACATTTGCCAGCTCAGCTACCTTACAACAAGAAAAACTATTTATTTGTATTTTTTAAATAAATATTATCTATACTGTTAGTCTATCAGTGAATGTGCCTGGATTTTCCATTGCACAGTCATGATTTTTTGTTGTATTATTATTTACTTATATATAAAGCGCCATCATCTCCTGCTGTGCTGTACAATGGGTAAACAGGACAAAAAAAAGTAGAACATCACATAACAATTTTCACTTACAGAAACAAAATGTAAGGAGGGCGCTGCTCAGACAAGATTATAATCTAGATCATTGTAAGGGCACAATTTTGTTGGGTATTATTCTTCTGCGGACAAAGGGGTCATCCATTTTTGGACAGTGTTCTGCTTTTGCGGGCAATGGGGTTCATCGGTTGTCTAGACCGATCCTCTGATATCCCTGACCGGCCCACGGATCTATGAAATCATTGAGGTCTGTGCTGTTGCAACAATGTGCATTAAAAACCCACATATCACAAGGCACAGACGTGTAGCAATATCCATGTGTATGAACAAAGTTACACAAACATTACATTTCTGCTCAAATATCAAATATCTAGAATATAACAACAGATTATGTGGGAGAGATCTGTACAACAGATGGGAATATATATATATATATATATATATATATATATATATATATATATATATATATATATACATATAGTACCTTTTTTTCATTTTCTATTTTTAATTAATTTTTTTGAGGGGTGTACAATGGCCAGACAGGACTTACAGAAACAACAGGTGAGGAGGGCCCTGCTCCAACGAGCTTTCGATCTTCTTCTATTTCCTTGTATGCGTCAGCAAAATTAATTAACACATATACAACAATTAGAGGAATAGAATAGTCAAATGTATAAGGAAGTGCAGGCAGGGCTGGTTCTACGGTTAGAGGCAGCACCATGGCTGGAAAATTAAGGAATTCATTAATTAGTTCAGTGGTTTTCCTGGTGGTACAGAAGGACAGTGACCGAAAAGCAGGACTGTCCAACTTAAAATGGGATGGTTGGTTTGTATCTTATTGTATGTCATGAAAGAGTTGTTTTTTTTTACGATATTGTTATACTTTTACATTTAATTTTGAAGAACTCATCTTGGTTATTTTACTTTATTAATACTTTATTTCTCTAAATGCTCCCACAATGGATAATGCATTCAAATGATATTTCTTTTACCGAAAACTTGTATTTAACAGACTTTGAAAGAGCTAAAAGCTAACATCTAAACAGAAATATGGATTAACCCTAGAACTTCTAGAAACCCATTTTTTCAATGGGAGTGTCCCTTTAAATGTGTGTTTGCTTCATCTAAGAAGAGTTAATCCACGGATCAGATTGCTTCACCTATGTATACGTGTGGATAACTTCTGGCTTCTTACCAGTCCAAATTTTCTGGCTGCCATATTCGGTACTAATAGAATGTTTGTCACAATTAGCAAGGAAATATTAAGCTTATTAGGATCGCCAGCAGCAGAGAACATTCCACCCACCTCTTGGATTTAACCAATAAAGAGATTTAATCTAAATGTAATCATTAAAAAAAAGTTTAGAAGTTTGCAGGCGTTGCCAAATAAGTTGGATCAACCTTGTGGCTTAGTACCTTGATTTATGATGGCCGCCACCGTGATAACACATTTATGCGTCTTCATCCAAAATCAAAACCCTTCAAATGTCAGAATCGCTAAAACTCCCAGTACGAATTCTGGCTTAAAATCAAAACCCAGAACAAGTTCGAGAAATTTGAAACTTAAGAAAACATATAATTCACGTTTGCATTTTGGATTTTACGGTTAATGAACACAATTCTTTTTACCGAAATAATCACACATTTATATAGCGGTGCTCTTAGCACTTCGTACCATTACAAAGGAAAATCCCCAAACTAATCTCTAAAGCAGGTGTTTCATAAAAGAGAAAACAATTGGGGGGAAAAAAACTAAAGGAAGTACAGAATTCGGATTATATATTAGTTTGCATACAAAATGTTAAATTTATTAGTCACAGAAGATTAGAGATTTTCATACGTGACTCTGAACACGGTGAAATCGCCTATTGTGTTAACCGATGCACTAACTTTTCACATAATTAGTAGCAGATCCTTCAAATATTGATACATTTTACAGCCATATTGCAAAAAACACCATCTATGATTATATCCAGGGCCGGACAAGGATGATGAGGCGGCCCTGACACTTTCAGGCCAATGGCTACCAAATGACCACTATCAGCGGCCACACATTTATGCTCATGCAGCGAGCAGCAGGGCGTATTGAGCCGCTGGCACGCTGCAGCACCCGATACATATGGAGCGACGGCATCGTTTATTTTTTATTAACGAAGGTTGTTTATTACTGCCAAGTAAAATTTATTAGCGTATCAAAAATACTTGAATAACTCAATACCACTCATACCTGTCAAGAAAAGCAATTGAGTTAATTCAAAGTGAAATGCGTTGGGGTGTCCAACTTTCATTGTTTAATATTCATGGCTCCGTAGGATGATAAGAGAAATCGTGGAATTTCAAACGGCGACATTCTGTTCCAATTGTAATTGTATGATTTGTCTTCTTTAGAATCCAGCTGAACATTCTTATTCACGTAGTTCCTTGAATCTCTGATGTCAGTAATTGTTGCGTATCAGGTTGTATAAGTCGGTGGTGAAATATCAGGGTGTGATCTGGGCTGGTCATAGTAATAAGTGCTAGGTGGTTAGGATGCTGCCTTGGCATCTCAAGGCATCTCCCGCCCTGCGCATATTCATGAAGCTGAGATGCCGGTAGCAGAGTACCTGGCCGTTTAATTGCTATATGTAAATATAAAATCGATCATACAGATGGATATTCTTTTGGCAATTATGTACATATATTGTAAAGGTTTACTTTGGGGGGGGTTCTATTTTTTATTTGACGGATTTTTATTTTACTTTAATTAATGTCTATTTTGGTAAATTCTAAATTAGAACCTAAACTAAAATCTAATCAGAGATTTACTTATATGCATGCATAGATCTAAGTTAACTTTTTAAATTAAACATTTTAATTAACAGGATCCAGCTATGAAGAATGGAACTTTTTGGTTGTGAAATGATATAGAATTAAAATAAAAAACTTTTAAAATAATTAGGATATTGAAAGCATTCAAATACCTCACACCATGATAAGCAATAAAAGATGTAAAAATTTCAAATTGATTATAACCATTATCAGCGGATAATCGTCGATTAAAAATAGTGCCATCTGGTGTCTTAAGGATCAAAATAATGAAAATTAGACATTCTTTATCTTAATTCCCAAAAATACAAGGACAAAGGGAACGCACAGATGAGTAAAATTCTCAAATTGAAAGCACTTAATTCCTACAAATAATGGACAAAAGCGATAAACCATTCCAAGTTAAGAATCTCATTTTATTTAGTATGCATTATTGATTCACTGTACTTCTTCGGACCTAAATTTCTTTGCATAGTACAAAAAAATATATATATATATATTCATTGAGAAGTAACCACATCAACTGGCTTTACAAACACAGCAAACATATTGTATAAAAATAGTACCGCATTTTGATCTAGCTACAAAACATCATTCTTGTTCACATTTAAATAAAGGAAAGCCTGTTTCTCAGTAGTCAATTTTATTGAACAGTCCAATGATTTCAAAAGATTTGCATCCTAACCTTGGACAGCATATGCAGCATTCACACAGGAGTAGTAGGGGTGATCAGATGTATATTATTATTATTTAATAATAATAAATAATAATAATAATAATTAGATGTATAAAAAGCTGTATGGGTGGTATGACCTGAGTGTATTTATTAATGGGAACGATTTATCAACATTCATTAGAAAGACTAAATAAAACAGAAGAATGAAAACCGGTAAGAGTTTCAGAGCGTTCATTTGACGCTAGCACCAGGATTTATCTTGGCATTATGCACCAGTAAAACATGTATGTTTGCGTGATCATCCTCCGATGCTTCACATGCTTTTATCTGGGTTATTAATACAATGTTTATGCTGAGGAGGTATTTTTTAATTCACTAAACAACTGTTTTTTGTAAAAATGAGGGACTGAAGTAAAGGCACCGCAGTGAGAAGGATGGAAAGTCGCTTCACTTTAACAGAGCATCATAATCTACGTACCAGACCAACTGCCCAGAAGTGGGCTTAACCCCCTGAATGGGCCACTTTTTGGGGTTGCTCTCTGCTCTGCTGATTAGCGTA
Organism: Spea bombifrons; assembly: GCF_027358695.1. Classification (NCBI taxonomy): domain Eukaryota; kingdom Metazoa; phylum Chordata; class Amphibia; order Anura; family Pelobatidae; genus Spea; species Spea bombifrons. Next base: position 10,080,202 of record NC_071098.1, read on the forward strand.
ATAATGTCATGCTTTCCTTTTCCCAGTACCAAGACAGCAACTTTATGGGCTTTATTGATGAGCGCTAGACTGAGACTCATCCTTTGGTGAGGTCTGGAAGGGCTTTCTGTAAACAAGACAAGAGAGTCTCCTTTAATGCCTTCCTCATTACCAGGAAATATCGAAGCTGTATGGCCATCATTACCCAAGCCTAGCAGTATAAAGTCAAAGCTGGTATTCCCTACAAGAGCGGAGATATCCTCAGCATACGTTTGGTTGCCCATGTCTTCTTCAGCACAGAGACGCTGATTCCTAAGAATTGGCATTGGGTGAATATTTACATAGGGCAACCTTACATGCTGCAGAAGATGCTTTTCAAGGTTTCCAAAGTTTGATTCTGGATCAGAGAATGGTACACAGCGCTCATCAACCAACCACAAGTGGGTGTTCTTCCATGGGAAACCATGGAGGTGTCTGGACAACCTCTGAAACAAAGCTAAAGGGCTGGAACCACCTGACAAAGCCAAGTGAAAGGCGCCTGAACGTTTTATGGCTAATTTAGCCTCAGCTTGTATGTCTTGCGATAGCTTCTGTATAAGCTGCTCGGCCCAGTCTGATACCATAGGATTGCCAAGGAAAGTAGATCGAGGGGAGCCAAATTTGTTAATCTTCTCTGCCACGTCCAAGATCTCCAGGTGTTCATCTGTAACAAAGTGCAGACTACCGTCTTCTATAGCAAAATCGAGCAACTGACCGTACTCTGAGCCTTCTGGGTACACTCTTGGCGATTCCTGTTCCAGACTCTCTAGAAGGGGAGTCCAGAATTTCCAGGAAGCCAACAGATTTTTGGTTGTGATGAATGAGCCTTTTCTTCCATAGTATATGTTGGATATAAGAATGGTATAGGCATCCCTGTCTTGAATAGGACGGTATACGTAGTAATCAGAGAGCGGTTGTCCAAACACACTGGTGGATGGAAGTTCAGAAGCCTTTTGCCATTTGCTGGGCATTAGTTTTGGTTTGAAAAGACCTTTACTCACTAGGACAGCAGGAAACCCAAGCTCTCCATGTCCGATATGGAAAATAATTTGCTTTGGTTTACAAGCGTCCTTCAGGGGATCTTGGTTTTCTCCTTTTTGAACACAAAATACATTGTCTTTAAATACAACTCGCACATATGAGCTCCTCTCCTCCAGAGCTTTACCAGATACTAAAAGGAATGGTACCCCTTCCCATCGCATATTATTAATATAGACCAACACAGCTGTAATGAGAGAAAATCAGAAATTATAATTTAAAACAATGGAATGTTTGCATTTTTAAAAGTCAGAATATCAGATTAAAAAAAAAAAAAACAATAGATTGAAGGGAATTTTATCTCCTAAACATTGTCTGTGACGGGTGTTTAGAGCAACTCTAACAACATACTTTTATACATAAGGAGAATACGTGTTTCAGGCATGAACTCCAAGGCCCAGATACAACGGGGTTTTCTATTTACATTTATATTTGGGAGTGAGGCAGAGTCAACGAGGTGAGCTCAGATTATACAAAGTATAGATTGATCCATTTTTGTTTGTTTGTCTTTCCTTTCATCGAACTACACCTTTAGGAACTGCCCCACACTGCAGCGTCTCAGATTAGTTTTTTGCAATGCAGTCGTTAGCCACCAGATGTCGCTAATAGTCTATCTGCACCGCTCCCTGTCTTAGTAACCTAAAAAGCTTCAGGCAGCATTTATTTTGTTTCGGTGGGTTTCACTGTAAGTGGTTTTAGATGCCGTATCTAAATTACGTTGTAACAGTATCCAAATATAACAGTAGCCACAAAGCTCTTGCCATAAAACATTGACTAGCCCAATGTACTGGCCCATCAAGAGTAATAATCTTACATATCAAAAGACCCCTATATGGGCAAAAGAATTGAGACTCTCTCTCTATATAGTTACTTAATGTGTAGTGACCAAAATGTATCATTTTGATCAAGGATTACAGATTACTTATAACAAACAAATAAATAAATGTTTGTATAAATGTAGCAATCATGTGTGAGTGTTAGACATTATACCGGTCTACAATATATTCCTATTATTACATTGTGGCTTTTGATACATGCCCTTTCCAATCAAATATCTTAAAATTATTAGACAAGCTAACAATATAACCAAATGTAGAATATAATTTGTATGAGCAAAAAAAATAAATATATAGTTGGCTCACCTGCAAAGGTTGGTGTACTGGTGAAATAATTTGGTTTGGTTTCCATTTCTTCCTTCACCTGTGACAGGTAGTTCTGGTACTGACCAACTACAGCCCTGTTCTGGTCCATTCTGTCCAAAGATTCCAGTACATCCAGCTTTGCCCTAAGAATATCATCAGAGTTGGTGAGGTTGTGAGGCACCTCCATTGCAACGGAAGTAAGGATTTCAGTCAGATGGTTCTGAAGGACATCACGAATGACGCCATATTCCTCGTAGAAGCTGATTCGTCCTACAAAAAGCGTCAGAAAAATAAATGTTTCACCTAGGCTGTTGGAATTAAATGATATAGTTACCATACATAAAAGATTTGGATGGAGACACAGATTTTATATTGAGAGCGATAAGGACACGGGGCGGGTGCAATATATAACTTTATTTCCACCAGAGAAAGCTGGGTAGGACCCAATGAAACGCGTAGAGGACTTTCTTCTGGCTGCAACACTGTTTGCTGAACTTTGCTGATCCCTGCGTGGAATCATCCTTCTGGATCAACAGGAGGATTGAACTTGTGTCTTTTTTACCCAACCACAATTACTGTTATTACTATTACTTACTGTACTTCATCTCAAGCACAGGGTCTGGGATTTCAGGTTACCTTTTGCATCCAGTGTCTCCTTCAAAACAATCTCTACTCTCTCCACATGGTGCCGATTCCAGATCAGGTCAAGATGCTTTTGGTTGTGAAGTCGGAAAGGAAGAATTTGCTCGACAGTCTAAAAATATTAGTCAACAAGTAAACAGTATATTAGAGGAGGCAGCTATTTGAGAAGAAAGAGAGACAACTTTAAATCTGCGCTCTGCAGCTTGAATAAACCCTCACCATTGACGTCAAGTTTTTTTAGGGATTAGTCTTGGACAGAGAGAAACCCAAGCTCTCTATGTCCAGTATGCGAAATAATTTGTCCGGACCACAAATACATAAATGCAAAGGAAATTTCTCAATCACAGAACTTTAATCCGCATATCGATGAAACTGGAGACTAGACCCAAATTCAGCAGACAATCTGTATAAAAGCATTCTGTTATACACCCCCTATAAAATCTGAGATCGTCTTCGCTCCAAATGCTCAAGGGCCACACCTGACGTGTTTTGTCCACATGCTGAATTTAGTCATAGGTAACACTACCCCCCTCTTTGCTTCCTTAAAAACAATTATCAGATGGAGGAGCAGTTGCACCCCCACCCCAAAAAAATAAAGACCCAATGAAACAATTATAAACGCAGGAGCGTAAGCGAATGAATAAGCAAGTGATATTATGCAAATTATACTTCTCTATGCAGAATACTAAAGTTTAAATCATGATTAATGCCTGCTCCTCCACAGGGATCCCTTAAATGTATAAAACCATATAAATGTGTAGCACTATTGGAAACAAATAGAAACAAATGGAAACAAAATATCGCTCAGCACTAGATGAACTACATGTGGTCTAATATCCAATAACGTTGGGAATATAAGAATCCTAGATGAACTTTTGAGAGACACGAAGGTAGTTCTGACTATGATTACTAACTCCTAACCATTTTATGAAGCCACAAACTAAAAACTCTTAAGTACTCTTCAACATACGCAAGTGTAACATAATTATTAAATGAAAACGTAAGTATACCCCGCAGAAAAAAAACCCTAGGGACAAAATGCTTCAATTCAGACTAGGCCGTGGGTCACTTTTTTGTATTAATGGAACTCACATATGCTTATATACATATTCTGTATTTTTTACAAATATATTATGTATATAGAGTTGCTTTCCAATTCGTAAAGTATTTATTTTGGAAGAATAAATCTGTATAAATACTCATGGGGAATTCACAGCAAACAACTATTTCTCGAAGACATAACATGTTTCGCACCTCACTTGAGACACGTACGAATATTGAATATGTATGTCACTATGCGAGTAGACACTGCAGGTTGAGAGGCTTTGGTCTCTGGCTGGTTTCAAACTGGACTTTCACTTACCTTTGGCCATTTTTAATACCTACTAACCCTTAGGAATAGTGAGGGAGTGAACCTTCCTTCTGTTTTTGATGTCATATCATATATGCTGGGGTTCTGCTAAGTGAGCGTTTTACAGCTTTGCTATACAATAATGTACTATGGTGAATACTTGATCATTTTGTTTGCCAGCACAATGGTGACTTAGGCTACTTGTAGAAAAACGTACCTGTTTTCCAAGATAATGGTCAACCCTGTAGATCTCCTCCTCACGGAAAACGGTTTGAAGATCATCGGCCAACTTCTTTGCAGACCCGTAGTCCCTTCCAAAGGGTTTCTCCAGCACTACTCGCAGCCATGCTCCTGGAAGAGGCCGGCAGCTGCCATTGATATTTTGGGCGATGTCGGCATACGCAAAAGGTGGCACGGACAAGTAGAACAATCTTCCTGCTTCATGTATCCCTTCGTCGGATAGAGACCGCTGGATATCTTGGTGAAGAGCCGTGTAATGTTCTGCTGTCTTCAGTTGTCTGTAGCTGCTTAGCTTCAGAAACTGATCTTTCAGCAAGACACATCTGTCGGGTTCCAAATCAACCGGGCAACTAAGAGACGTCAGAATATTGAACAGTAGCTCCTCACCTTTCTCCGGGGGAGTCAAAGCAGCCCCATAAAAAGTGAAGCTGTGCCCTTTATACACTTCATTTATGTATAGATGGAAAATCCCCTGCCATAGGTACTTCTTAGCCAGGTCACCTGTAGCCCCCAAGAGTACAACAGATATATGTCCTTTGCCTCCGGCACTGATAACAGCGACAGTCCCAAAGAGGAAGAGGCAGCAGAGGGCTCTTTGCAACATTTTGATGGTCAGTTATGGGCTGGGGAAAAAAAAAAAATTTACATTACAAATGACTGAGAAAATATTCCTCGCACATTTTAAACAATATATTTCTTTCAGTATGTTTTGTTTCCTTTTGTTTCACAGAGAGAATACCTGGATCTAATGCCACCGTTAATCTTCAGGACAACTCAAGGCGTTGATCGCCTCCTAAGCTATTTTAAATCAGGCATCCGCCACCGTACAGTGTAAGGCGGATGTTGACGTCTGGGGGTAGGGGCCACACAGGGCCCCTGATGCAGATCTCAGTGTTGCTAAATGCCTCAATATTGTAGATCGTTTTCTAAGCTTGTTTAATGTCATGACGTGCCAGATATATCATTGGTCGTTAACTGACTGTCTTTGTGTGACATGCCTGGCACGTCACTGGTCGTTAAGGGTTTAATAAGCAGGTGTCTGTTTTGTTTGCACACTCCTTAGCAGGGTTACATAAACAAAATAAACAAGTAAACAAAACACTTCTGAGCACTTACTAAACACTGTAGTTTTGCTTACTAACCTTGGACAGCTTATCTGCTTCACAACTTAAATAAATATAAATATCTTAAAGGCAGTCTGGCAGCCTCTCCTCTCCTCTGCTCACAAATGGCTCCTACTTTTTAGCCCTAAATAGGTCGCAGGTGGCCCCAATTAATTATCACCCCCCCCCCCCGAGTCCCAGTATTTGGAAAATATGGACTGGACTCTTCAGTACACAGACACCCTGTTGGGGGGGTGAACAAATGACCCACCCTGCTCTTCCAGATACTCCATCCCAGGGACCCAAAGTATACAGAATAAAGCACAGCAAATACTATACCCTCCCTGGGGCTGTATTTTTCCACTATCCAGGGAAGGAACTGTAACACTCTGGGTCCTAAACACACACAGTGTAAGACCACACCGTTCACTCTGTCACAGTAGAACCCGCTATAACGCTGTGTGTCTCAAGCAATCAATTACGTTTACTATTTGCATGTGGCAAGTCCTCAGATGCATTGACTTACAAGTGAATGGGACACGATGGTCCATTTCTTCTTTGATCCAGAATACAATACCTGTAACGCAAAGCATCTAGACCGTGCATAGAAAAACGCTTGCCAGGAGTTCGGGAATTTTGTGATCGGCATTTCTCTTTAAAAATCGAACCCCAAATTGCTTTATGTGAAGTTATCAAGCGAAACAGCAGTGGCAGAAAACCCCCCCACGGAACAAAATATCTTTGGGCCATCAACAGCTGAACACATGTATTTCATTCAATTTTACTATTTCCACATACATATACTTTTTAAATATTAATGTCCTTTCCTTCAATTTGAATACAATGGCCAGCTACAATGTTTATTAAAAATATAAACAGGAATATGGACCCAAGAATTATATCTGTTAAAAAAAAGTAAACATTTTTTGCTGGTGTTTAACATTTGTAGAACTTTCCTACAATTACATCAGATTCTGCATTAACATTGGTCTACCATTTAAAATATAATGCATACATTTTCCATTTAGATTGTTCTCTATACTATTCAACTACATAACACAAAAGCCTGAAAAGAATGTGCTTTCCGAATCACAGTTTAATTAAAAAAAGGGAAATCTGCAGATGAAACAAAGTGTAAACCGTCAAGTTTAATTCTCTCTCTCTTTCAGCATCTCGCAATCATTCCTGGAAACACTCAAGAATTGAAGCTGAATTTCACTGACTACTAAAGGGTTAAAGGCTTATAGCATTCCCAGGCTCATAACCATTCCCTTATAATCCCTTTGGACACTGAAACTCTCACGTTAGTCTTGTGCCGTTTCTAAATACACATGCACCAACGCGAGTTACAGATCCAGAACTTCTACCGGTCCGGAGAACCCCACAAAGTACTCACCTAGTACCAGGAAGAGTCCAGAAAACCTCAGCCTGCAAGGACGCCCCTGCTGCGTGAAACAGACGGAGCAACAGATCACATTAAAAAGCAGTTCAAGGCTCTTGTGTTAATAATTACATAAGAAGACCTTGCGCAAGTACCTAACAGAAAGCCTGTTCCCGGTAAAGGGATTTCAGATATTCCCAGCATTTACCCTGCTTGAAGATTATATCTATAGTTTATCAAAACCAACGGTAAACAAAGTAAAGACAATACATGGAATACAATGCATTGCGACACAGTGTACTGTGCAAAGTAAAATGTTGGACACTCGTTCCATTTTTTTCTTCCATCACTTACATTTTAATTATTTACTTTGCTGAACATTCGGAGGCACACCTCCTATACTATACTACATAAAGCAAGGGCTTTATTTTAAAGAACAGTAATGCAGTTTTTGACATTTTCATTCCTTAAATTGTAATTTCTAGGGGTTAGGTTAGGAGTTAGTGTACGGGTGGGGTTGGGTACTGTTAGTGGAAAGTGCTAGGTACAGTGAGTGCTAGGTACAGTTAGAATTAGTGTAAGGATAGCGATCAGGATGATGATCAGATTAGGTCACTGGCTATTTGATCAGTTACCAGATAGCAATTAATAAAACTAAAAAATGTTTAAAATAAAATGAATGTGGTTAAATATTTTAAAAAATGTAATTGCTATCAGATCACTTGTAAGTGACAAGTTTAAGCGTCTGATATTTATCATTGAGACGGATCAATGATCAGTGACCTAAAGTGTCACTTATCATTGATTGGACGGTATTTAGTAATGTAATAAAATATCATTTTTTTTTATTTGTTGTGTGTGTTGTGATAACTGTCACTTATGTAAGGGGGAGGGGTCACCCACTGGCTATTGGTCAGGAGTGAACTGATCATCACCAGCACACTCCTGATCTGAACTACTGCAGACAGTAATTGCCCTGGAAGAACCTTTAACTTCCAGGTCACTGCTGTTCAAGACTTTTTCTTTTCTGTTTTTTTTTTTACTCTTTTAATGCTGGTGCTTCATAAGCATAGCATTGATTCTGACTGGATTCACACAAGCCTGTGGGGGCTGAAGAGGTATTAACCTCTTCAATGCCGCAGGGGTTAATGCTGCACGACCGCTCGTTAAAAAAAACAGGGAGGCCAAAAATATCCTTAACCATGTCTCTAAAGCTGCCTATGGCTGGCACATGATCACTAGCAAAAGGCGATCGCGGGGTTAACGATGCACTATCGCTGTCACTGGATGATCATGCCGCAGGGGATGGTCAGGCCACACTCCTGTGGGGACCAAAGATAACATTGACCCCGTCCATGAAGCTGTTTTACTAGTGATCACAGGGTTAAGCTGTATAATCGCTCTTATGGAACGAATGTGCAGCTTTTTTCAAGAAAGAACATCTTTCCTTCACTTAGGGGCAGCATTTTTTGGCCCGCTGAGGGGGAAAAGCCTAAGTATGTACAATTTACGTAGCTGGCCGTGGGGGTTACAGGTGCTGCTCTACCTGCCCCGGACACATTAACATAGCAAGTGTCTGTAACTAAATGGAGCGTTAAAAACACCATCCCTTCTATTACTGAAATAATTCCGTAAAGGTTTGCTTCATTCCGATTTTTCACCCCACCTTCAGTTACCCCTCAGCGTAGTAATCACAATAACATTAAACACTAGCTGTACACCTTGGCTCTGCCAGTCACCGCCAGTGATCTGGCTTGCAGACTATTGCGCAAAATATTTCTAGCATTCCTGAGTTATGCCGCATGCTGCTCTGCGGGTCATCGCTCCTACGCACGCACGCACCAATGCTGAGGGAGCACTACTGCTTCACCTTTCAGATAATTCATTGCTGCAGGAGGCGTCAGCTGTAAGGAGATATGCTGACCGGCCTCGTGTGCCGCGTCAAGCAATTCACTGCTGCCCTTGGTATAGTATACCGCAGTATACACATCGACCCGCTACACCAGGAACGCAGTGAGATACTCTGATTTACCCGACTATGCCCTTTCCAGCACCTAAACACGAAACTGTTCCTTTTAACCCCAAAAAGTACGTCTATACCATAACAGGGAGGGAACTTAATGGGGAAATCCCACGGAAAAATATTTTTATCTCATTTTGTTGCAATAAACTTCCTCCATCTGCAGTCCTGGAGGCCGCCATGGTTGTCAGTCATATATTTTGAGTGACTTTGCATGGTCAAAGCCCCTTCCCGCCGGTCAGAGTGTCTGGCTGTGTGATTAAGACTGTGGCATTCTATTGCTTACCGCAGACAGTTTGAAAAGGATTCATTTGTGCGGCAGATTGGAGTAAGATAACGGTTAAAAACATGTACAAATAGCTAATATGCAGTTGTGTAAAAATATAAACAATAAAATATTGTTTTGTTTTTTAAATCTCATACTAGTGATAAAAAATACATTGGTGGAAGTTACCTTTTAAAGTGAATGAATCATAGACATGGCACTATATATGTTGTTGTAGATAAATAGTGTCTACGAAGCTAAATGAAGTGTACAAGTGTTTGCCACCCAATGCAGCTCTTATGTTATAAAACAAAGTATTAAAAAGTATTCTAAACCACTTTAATTATCTGTAATAGTGGATTGTAAAGACCATTGATAAACTGGCTTTTAATACACAACAGCAGTTGTTAGGTAATCTACATTCTCTAAGATAAAAGTAAAAATAATGTTATAAATGTCTGTGAATGTTATGTATATTTGGTCGCTCTCTCAAAATCCTAAGTGAGATAATTAAGTGGTAAACATTTTGCATGGAAAGAACTTGCAAGGAACAATTGGATCGCTATGAAGGACCACCGGAAAACAGGTTTACATGGTACTGATCGCTATGGAAAACCAGTATTATGCGGAAAAGCAAACAATGGTAAAATGGGCATTTTTTTTAAAATGAGCTCACCTAGTTGTTACTGGGTCATTATTACAATACTTCATCACTAGAGGATTATCTATGAGCCAGAAGGTTTGTCTCCATCTAAGATATGAGATTGTCTATCTAGCGGCTCAGCTTCAGAATTTGTTTTGGTTGTTAAATAGCTGGCAGACCTGTCTCACATTAACGTGTCCTACTCTATGGCTGGTAGGTGGAGGGACACATTTTCTATAACACCAGCCATGGGCTGGGGCCAATATGGCACAGAACACCCGTTTCATCTGTTTAACTCTTTTGGACACATACAGTTTTTTATATGGATGCCACCTGCGTTTTGGTTTTGCACTGAAAAACATCAGTCTTCAGGTGCCATTTGGCCATCACCTCTCCTTGAAGACTTTAGTGGGTCACCCCTTGGGTTTGGCCTGGGGGGAAAGGAAGGGTATCCTGGGAGTGCAGGGAGGAGTGCAGCTCTGGAAGAATGGCAAATATTACACAGTGATAGGAAGTTACCAAAAACATTTCTTTTTAAAGAAAAGGTAAACCTCACAAGGTCACTATTTGCACAAAGATACACTGAACTGCAGGAATGCAATGGAAACCCCAGCTAATAATGTTTGTATCTCTCAAACCCACATCTTGCAATTTGCTATGCAGATGATTCATACCACTCTCCTATAAACGGTAAGCTCTTAAGGGGCACTTTAATGCACATGAGAGCAGAGAGGTCCCTTTAAATGTACGTGCGAACGCCTTGGAATTGCATTAGGGGAGTCCGCAGAATCACCCCATATGCATTTGATAATATCCCTACCCCCATCTATTCTCCATGCAGATGGGTTTGGCTGATAACATCTGTTGACACATGCTATACTTACCTCAAAGTACTTTAACAATCTGCTTTGTTGAGGTTGTCAGGGACAGTAAACTTCCCCCTCTGAAAACAGAGTCCTTTTATTCATTTAGTTCGGGTGCCTTGATTTGTAATCAGTTGTACACTTCTTACAGAATAGGTTGGTTCTCTATTACCTAATAACATCAATATTATCAGCCAAAAAGTTTCTAAGCAAACACAGAATCCGTCATCATTCAGGGGTCATTTGGGCATGTAGACTACTTACTTCTCTACCAATTATCAGACCACAAATATCGGTCATATGCATTGTCTTTCACAGGCTATGATTTAGCGGGATCGGATGGACCAAGCTCTGTCACTCCGGGTTGTTATTCTAGTGCTTCACTTTCAGGTCCACTGTCCTGTGTTATGCATTCATATTTTTTAGTGCCTCTTTTTTAGGGGAGAAAATGAAAAAATGGCAGTGCTGAGCTAAATTCTACATTTGTGAATCCAAGTTCCCTAGCTGTCTAACTTTAAGGATACATATGGTATATGTACATACATATATATTTCAAATGGGACAGTCCCTCTATATACCCAAATCTTTCTCTTATGAGTATCACAGTTTATTAAACTAGTAGGTTTGCACTGTCCATATGTGTTTCCATGACAACCACAAAAATCATACAATTCTAGAAGCAACAATCTTAAATAGCGGCCCATGTTTTGTTTATATGGGACGAGAATCTTAAGCTCCTTCCGTCCCATATCCCCTGACAGGGCCGCCTAACACCGAGGGCATTTTGGTTGGCTTAGTGTCACCGGTAAAAAAGCAAGCCTTGAATGACTTCACTACGGCACCGCGTTATAACCTTCAGACACCCCACCATGCGTTGAACTGCCTGCGCGTCACACACTCAAATGTCCGCACACGGCCTCCGTACTTGAATAATCCTGAGTCCTCGTTTGGCTTGCGCTATTCGAAGATTACTCCCATTTCCCGGCCTCACGAACCTGCCGCCACGGCGCCCCCTGCAGTCCTCCCTTGTCTTAATCTCTCCAGGCAGGCGGGGATACGGTCATCCCGCTTATTCGTGTAAATCGCGGAAGTGCCGTGGGACCCCCCCCCTGCTGGTCCATGATTGGTCGGTCCCGGTAACATGCGCTACATCGCAATCACGTGACTTTAATAAGTGCTTTACGGTATCGTAGTGCGTAATTGAAGAAGTTGAAGTATCGTGTTATTAACGGAAAGGACGGAAGGAGCATTAAATCGCACGGGGTTCAGGAATTAAATGAAAATGTTATGTATTGGGGTCCCCGTGCTGTGTAGTATCGCTGGAAGAGAACGCCGTGTGTGTTTAATTAGAAGTAACAGAAGCCTTGTTATACTATACAGCGCGTCGCGGGAAGGGTTAATGAATGCCCGGTGGCTTCTGTAACGTGCTTTGCAGGTTTTATTTTCATCGTTTCTCTTTATAACGTGGCCTTCGGTATCTGAGGGCTGACTTTGTTACGAATGTCATGACCTTTCTAGACCTCAGAAGCCCCTTAAAGAGAAATCTCGCCAAGTTACGCTCTTTAATAGCTGAGCGGCCCTTCCTGGTGTCCCGCTTGGAAACGCATGGGGAATTCAGCAGAATCTCTCTAATTGCATTTTACAGGAGACCCCTTGACTAAAATTATCATTTTTAGATCGCCAACAATTTCCGCAGCGCTTCTTACAGTCCGCCGTACATTCAAAGGGTCCGACAAAACTAGAACTGACAAACGAAGACAAACCGATGCGTTAGGGAAAGGGCCCGGCTCGCAAGCTTACAATCTACACATGCGCTCTTCGGTTCGGGGTGTCATGGACCCTTTAAGGTCGGTTGTAGATGGAACCTCTTATGTCTAGAAAGCTTATGCTACTTGATAAACTACTGTAAAAAGGTTGGCCCAAACATCTTTCGGCTTTAATAGTTTGACATCTGGGTATCTGGTGTTGACCTTCCAGCTGTCCAGCAAGTGGGCTTCGGAGCAAACATGTCTTAACTGTATCGCCTTATAGTCAGCCAGTTTGACCCAGGACCTCTCGCCTCCGTATCCCATTTCTGCTGACAGTGCACTGGAAACCTGATGCTCTGACGGCACAGAGTACGTCAATAATATATTTTCTTGATCGTCTCTGCATCGGTACAGAGAAAAGTGTTGGGCAGCTCTTGCAATAATTATGTGGCTGGTTCTTGGTATGGGCAAACATTGCAGAAAAGTCTTCTCCAAAGAGGCTATTCATGTAAGGTTCGGTTGGCCCATGTGATACCTTATTGGTGTTCAGTATGGCGGGGGCCACTGGAATGTGGTATGTATCAACATTATGATCAGCGTTGACAGTTGGGTCATATTAACCAGCGAGTCAGTGGCGGCTCCAATTTGCAGAGCTATGAAGGGTTTCACCAATTAAAATAAATTAAAAGGTCCAGAGACCCCTGGCACTGCAATATAAAAGGCAAAAATAGAAGCGCAGAATAGATTTGATTGGAAGGATGAGAGAAATATTTTTTTAAATAGTCATTCATGGACCAGCCCTTTTTATATATTTGGACAAGTTCTTTTGTTAATGTTCAATTATGTCACTCAATCCCTATTATCAAATTTACCAGCATGTACAAAACTGTATTTTAAAATATGTTTGGTTGTTTATTGATAAGTATTTGTTTAAATCAAAGCAAACAATGTTTGTGGAGTTTTTGCAGTGTGTGGTTACATGTATCCAGCTAGCAAACACATTAAGAGATGGAATCTGCCACACGAGGAGCGGTGAAGGTAGGTGCCATCTAGCACTGGCCCAACCGGCTTTGCCCGATGACCAGTCTGAGCCTGGATTGCCCCCCTTAGTGTCATTATGAAAATGTACATCTTTCTGCTGACAGCATAAGTCATTTAAACCGAACTCGTACATCTACATTCTGGCAATCAACTGGAATCACAATATTTGCAGTTATCAGGAAATGTAGAAACCATTTCACAAGAGTGCAGATTATCAAATATAAACTCCAGGTACGCAGAGTTTCCAAGAGGCAAAGAGTTAAAACAAACACGTCTATTTGTATTAGCAGATCACATTCAGCACATACCGTATTTTGTAAGGTCAATTTCATAGAGTTTCTCCGGAGAAAGAAACAGGAACTATTTCAGAAAGGAAATTGGGAAGTGATGAGTTTGTTTTTCCCGTGTATAAGTAACCAAATTTAGTTAGGATTTTACATGGACCTAAAAGTTCCTCTTTCTTGTAGTATGTGATGATGTAATGAGGAAGCCGGGAGTCCCTTACACCTTTAACACTGGTCTGGCTTCTGCTTCCCGATAATTACCATAATTATTATTTTTATCTTTTATTTATAAAGCGCCAATTTATGCAAGAAACTGAGGGCGTCTCTGCTCTGTGTGGGTAGGGAAGTAAAATGGAATTGAAGAGGAGTGGGGATGGGCTGCAGCGGCAGTCCAGGGAAAGCATTATGATAGAACGGGTGACGGGGTTAAAGTTGACAAAGGGCAATGATCTGAGAAGGCAGAGATGGACTGCTGGACATTGAGAGGAGCCGAACCTGATAGATGCCTTTGTACGTCTGTCCTTCTCTCAGTGAGGAGAAGAGGAGCATGCTACAAGTGAACAGAGTTTTTATTTTTATTATTTATTTATATAGCACCAACACATTCTACAGTGTTTTACAATGAGTTATACAAACAATAACAAACGCAAGCAAAGATCAAAATAATAATGCATTTAAAGTGAAAGATTGCCCATTCCAATATGCCTATACTAACATTGTAAATGTTTAACTTACATTTATAACATAACTAAAGGGACTCTCCATAACCATTAATGCATTTGATAGCATATAGTTTAACTTCGCATGGTCTTTCCGTTTCTAATGCATTTGTCCCCTTTCCCAACCCCAGCTATTTTCTGTGCTGGAGACGTATTTGACTGAACGCGTTTCCTGACGCGTGATTTACTTACGGCAGTCAGATCCAGCCCTGGGTGAAAAATAGATTGCATGGAAAGGCCTAATGAGACCCATGTACTCGTACACACACGTACAAAAAGCGCATCCTTTCAGTTCAATGGGGATGCTTTTCTGCTACTGATTGGCCTCTTCAAGCAGCCAATCAGCAGCAAGGATTTTTGGAAAAACAGGTGGTGGGAGCTGCAGCTTCTTCTGAAAAGTTTTTTTTTATTTTAAAAGGTAATGCATGTTAAATACATTAATATGCATTTGTCTTTGTTGAGGCTGTCGGAGACATTAAACTGTCCCATTAATTACACTAGTAGGAAGCTGAAACTATTTCCATGTCAAACACACAAGTGACTTTACTAATACTACATTTTTAACGTGGTCTCGGGCAGAGTAATAGAAGCAGAGGATTCATTTATAATGAACTGCACAGGGAAATACAGTATGTATGAATTCAGAATGTTATGGTCATAAATTACAGGCGCTCTTGGGGAAACACGGCTTTCCATAGAGGTTTTTATTTAGCATGGTGCAAGGTATAGCGACAGAACAAATAACCCTTGTGATCTCATTATAATCTTACCTTGGATCTTCCTGCCTTCAGATCTGCCCTTCTAAACACAGGCAGTAGTTATACCTTTTGATTCGTGAGGCTGTTTAACAGTGGATATGCTCGTTATGAGACTGACATGCTGCTAAATTAAAGGGGTGTATGGGGCTCCTGGATTATATATATCTGTAAGTATATCACACTTCCCGCCACACACCTCTCTCTCTACACACTTACCTTGCTTTGCTTAGAGCAGTTCTAAGACCTCACTGCACTCCTAAGTCAGTCCCAGTCCTGTTTCAGGAATTTTGGCCGGGGGGGGCAATTGCTCCCCTGCCCCTGCAAGTGGCATCAATTTAAAGGGATCTCCCTGCTATCATACGCATCAAAGTGCATAGAAAACAAGAAACTTTCATGTTTGTGTTTTTCAGATATTTGGTATTTTTTGTTGAGATATTTGAGTTTTTCTGTAGTGAATGGGGCGCCCCTGGTTTTTCATAGTGGAGAAGTTTGAATTGCAGTTCAAATTAAATAATTTTACCTACATCCAGCTTACCATTTCCTTCCCCTTTCTTAGGCTAAAGGGTCAGTATAATTATTAATAGTTTAATATAGTGCCATCATATTCTGTAGCGCTGTACCCTGCAGAGACAGGGGGTATGGTGCAGATACTGCCCCTCAGCCTGCAGAGACAGGGGGTATAGTGCAGATACTGCCCCTCAGCCTGCAGAGACGGGGGTATAGTGCAGATACTGCCCCTGAGCCTGCAGAGACAGGGGGTATGGTGCAGATACTGCCCCTCAGCCTGCAGAGACGGGGGTATAGTGCAGATACTGCCCCTGAGCCTGCAGAGACAGGGGGTATAGTGCAGATACTGCCCCTGAGCCTGCAGAGACAGGGGGTATGGTGCAGATATTGAGCCTGCAGAGACAGGGGTATGGTGCAGAAACTGCCCCTGAGCCTGCAGAGACAGGGGGTATGGTGCAGATACTGCCCCTGAGCCTGCAGAGACAGGGGGTATGGTGCAGATACTGCCCCTGAGCCTGCAGAGACAGGGGGTATGGTGCAGAAACTGCCCCTGAGCCTGCAGAGACAGGGGGTATGGTGCAGATACTGCCCCTGAGCCTATAGAGACAGGGGGTATATTGCAGATACTGCCCCTGAGCCTGCAGAGGCAGGAATGGGTATGGTGCAGATACTGCCCCTGAGCCTATAGAGACAGGGGGTATGGTGCAGATACTGCCCCTGAGCCTGCAGAGGCAGGAGTGGGCTTGGTGCAGATACTGCCCCTGAGCCTGCAGAGGCAGGAGGCACAGAGCTGTGATCAGCACAGGGGGCACAGTAGCAGATCTGCATTAATGCGGTGCCAGAGGAGAGGACGGATCCGCAGCCAGCAAACCTGGAGCAGAGCGTATCCATCAGCAGCAGGGACAGGACCAGACCAGGCAGCAACTGCAGATACCAGGTACCCCAAGAGCACTTCCCAACCCCTCATCCCTGCCTTACAACATTATATGTCTATTATTATATATTATATCATTACAACATTATATGTAGATTGTTATATACAATATTCTTACAACATTATATGTCGATTATTATATATTATATTATTACAACATTATATGTCGATTATTATATACAATATTATATGTAGATTATTATATACAATATTATTACAATATTATACACTAAGAAGGGGGACTCCAGACAGGAACCCTTGTGTATCTTCTTACAGGCACTTAATCAAAATTCTGAAAATACAGCCTGTCCCATTCTTCACTATTTAAAGTTTCAGTAGACATGCACAGACATGTATGTATATGTATTGTATTATTTTGTGTGATTCTCATTTTCCCAGTTATTAAACCCACTTGCATGCATATTAGTAGTTATTCTACTTATGCACCAGAATTGTTGTTTTTATTGTTGTAAAATATTATTCTATTATATATATTCTGTTCTGGAATACTGTACTATTGATGTTTATAAGGTAAAATGCTTGACGTCTTTTCTTTTTTGAATCAGCATTAACTGCTAATAAATGATCATGGCTTCTATATCCAATGTCTGCTAGCACCCCTTGCCTGCATTTATCCGGTGGTGATCAATAGACTATTTGCTGAATAACGAGTTCACAGAAGAGGCGATTCACTGAGATGGCAGAAATATTGCCCCCTGCTGAGTAGTGATAATGTCCCCTTCGGCTGGGGGGGGCATCTGTTACCCCACACTCTGCAGAGCTTGCCTTTATGTCAATGTGATTGTATGCTCCTGGGTCTGCATCGGAAGGTTATTGTAGCACCGCAGCCTAATGACATGAAAATGACTTGCAAAGGTTTGAGGTCAGCTGAAGGGGAATTCCTGCACTCTCACAATGTGATGTGCAAATCAATATGTGCTATGGATCAGCGCACACTGCTGGGCTGAAAGAAACTGGGGAGAAAGGCCATTCACGCGTTAACCTTATGGGTGCCAGGGTACTGTGAATGACCAGTATATTTGCCTTTGTATAAACAACAAAATTGTATGGTGCAACGTTTACAAATATGGGGAAAAATGATATCTTAGTGTGGCATGTGTTCATCTCTGTTGATACTGGTAGAAAATGAACCTATCCCTTGCTGGCATATACTGGCATCAGAAAGAAAGGAGCATTGCAGCTTTAAAAGTGCCGTAGTGCGAAAAGTTTCTCCTTCAGGAGATCTGCAGAGCAGCAAAACCTGCCTGAGAATGAAGGATGCTCTGAACGGAGGAGAGAGTGTCTACAGACTTTAAGGAGCCCTGCTAGATCCAGACATATAGATAAATGCCCAGGTCTCAGGCTAAAAGATATTTAGTGTAGGATTGCATGGCACGTGCCGTATATAATCCTAGTACATAGTCTGCATACAGTTATAACGTGCAAACACATTGTATAGAAAAGATACCACGTGTTTACTGGTGCATCTTTCTCCTTAAGCCCAGCATACACAGGACCATGTATATTCATCATTAGAATGATGGTCTTTAATGAAACATTAAATTCATACTCGTTTATATGATGCGTTGTGTAGGGTATTTGTGATGTATTAAATGGGGCCAATGAAAAAAATTGATCGGAAAAAAAATCATGTAGATTAGAGTTGGTTTGGCAGCTCCTACAGCTATTGTTGGAGTATAAGTACCATCACACTCAGCCAGCTTACTGCCCTAGCTGCAGCAGCCTGATCAAATTTAAGGAGCTGCAGAGATGCCGATGCAATGTCTGCAGTCTTATGCAGTATACACCGCAGCATACGCCTGTATCTACTTACCCTCTGTGCACCGATCAACTTATCCTTCACCCTATCCTACCATTCCTTTAACTTTTGACTTTCTGCATTGTCCTTGGAGCAGATGCCCGAGTGCCGTCAGGCAGCGAATGGACAGATATTATACTATATTTTTTCTCAATTAAGAATGTTTAATAGACTTGTGAATCCCATATAATATCCACTTTTTTGTTCCTGCTTCAGTAACTTTTATTATCGCACATTTACATTTTTGAAAAGCTCTGCTCTCACTGGCGTCTACAAAAAGTAATTACAGGTATTTTAATACAAATGTATACATGAAAAAATACACAGTAACGGTTGGTTTGCTGCTTTAAGTATTTACTTTATTTTCCACCCAAAATTTTATGGAATAAGGTATCAGTCCGTCTCTGATTTCTGCCATTTATACGTACAGTCAGGGTCCCCAGGTTGTTCCCCAGATACACGCCATGTCTTTCTTAAACATTTAGAAGGCAAATGTAGACATGGACCACTTATGGTCCTCTGATCCATGATCCAAAGCCAGCTGTCTGACTTGCCTGGCACTGGGTCAGTTATTTAAAGTCCAGTGCGGCATAAAGAAGATGCATTGTCACATCCCTGTGTGTGTATTTGGTAACAACATTATGATGTCACACTGGTTCTTTAGTGTTACAAATATGATGTAATATACTGCATCATGATACCTTCAGCCGTCCTTAACGCATATAAATAGGAAATGTATCTTAATTCAGCTTGACATCGATGTATCCCTTCTGGCCAGTCTTTCTATAGGAGAATTATTTTACATCCCACCCACCCGATTTTCTTTTCCTCTGACCCATTTCCTAATTTCTGTAATAAGTTCATTCTGCGGCATTTATGTTCATTCGCATAATGTCACCGTTCTAACCTGACGGGCTGTAACAATGCCTCGGACGCTGCAAATTTCACAGGAGAAACCATTAGCAGCACTTACGATTCATACGGAAATTGAACTGGTGGCAGGGAATACTTGATCAAATGAAACGTGCAATTTTTTTCGTTTAATTAGTCAATGGTGCGAGTAGGACGGCTAGGAAAAATATCAAAATATGTTTAATATTATAAAATTATGAAATCTGGGCCAAGTGGAGTTAGATCTACAATGGGTCCGTTTTGCATGAACTACAGTTGTTTTTGCTGCGTACGATATACATGCATGCAATTATTTTAATGGAGTTGGAAAATACGCTTTAGTCTGTGTTTCTATACAAATGATGATTACGTTTTTTCTGTAATGTTACAAACGCAGGCATTATTTGGGACAGGATTGTCCGTTTAAGCAATCCGCTACATGCTAAAAGTTCTTTGAAATCGGGTCGGTGCGATAATTGTTATATTCCGAGCATTCCGGAAAGGTCTACAGGCTGCTATTTAAATCTTAAAAGGTAACTTTTATATTTTTATAATGCATACTTATTCTGAGCCCATAGGCGCCCACCTTAATGCCGTGCACCTGCGCATGTACGTTACCTGCTAGTGAAGGATGCGCATGCCGACTTCTTTCATACAGTGAGTTGTATAAAACCCATTACACTTATTAAATCAGTTCAAGTTTTCGTTATCCTCTTCTATTTTTATAAAGCTTTAGGAGATTTTGTATTTACTACAAGTAATACGTTTTTACGTACAGCTCGCCGAACTTAAAATAAGGCGTTTTTCGCTTCTTTGCTATCCGTTTTCTTGATTTATGAGCTAGCTGTGAATTAGGTTACAAAGGTTAGAAAAGTATAAAAAGTGCAATATGACCAGCCAGGGCGTATTGAAAAAGTAGACATTTTTCGACACAAACAGAAGGGAAAGTGGTATTTAAAATAGACGAGGTCAGAGAATCAGTTCGGGAAAAGCAAATGGACAGCGTATTAAGTAATATTATTTATTGTTTTATATGTTTTCATTACCGGCATATTCTGCAGCTCTGTAATATTTTAGTCTCCTAGCCTTGCCTCTAACTTATCAGGAAGGGCTTCCCAAAGCTCTGTCTGTGGGAGTGGCTTGATGAGAGGGTGGGGCTAGCTCCAGAGGGAAAAAAGACCCAAAGACCCTTGGAAAATAGGGCTTCGGCCAGAGACTCCGGGCCAAACCCATAGGATTTCCAGGAATGCTCTAACCACAGCCACCAAAGTGTTTCTCTTTGGCCATTTAAAACACCAGAGGTATATAATTTAAAACACCAGAGGTGTATATTTTCCTCTTTGGACGGTCATCTCATGGGGCTTTTTGACGTATGAGAAAAAATAGGCAGCCTTGTAGCACACGGGATCTGATAAGCCAGCTGGCTGTTTAATAGGTAAATGTATTCTTGCAATACACCAAGATCTTTTTTTCTAGAGCATCATCAGTGTAAAAAAAAGGAAAACACATTTAACCCATGCACTAAACAGAATAAATACATTAAGAGACATAGATTCTCCATTGATTGCAGCGTTGAGTCCAGATTCCTCCGGTGGAAGCTGCACTGCTGCTGATTAATACGTTAATAAGGTTACCTGAGGACAAAGTTGGCAGGTAATGTTTTAATTTGAGGTCTCCGTATAAAAGTATAGTCACTGTTCTATTTTTAAAGTGATGATGTTTACAGCAATAGTATTTTTAGTAAAAGCTTTGTAGGTATAGCGTAAAGGGAAATTATCATCTGGCTATTTAGTCTAAATAGTAATTATATCTCGTTCCGGTGATTGCCGGTACAGATACAACAATGGGTCTGGATAACGATAATATAGCGCCACTATAAATGATCGGCGAAGATTTAGGTTAGAATACAACACGGGAAAAGACATGAAAAGGCAAAGCATACAGAGCTTGTTTTCAAACTAAAGCAAAAGGAGCCAGAATTATAGGGAACGGGGTGGATGTCACAAGCTGGACCCGCGTAGACCATGCTAGCTGAGAGTTGTGAGGATGGGATGAAGACGCTCAGGACTTCAGCCACATCCCACCAGGTGGTGGAGCCACACGTTCTCTGTGGATGTGGAACAGCTGAACCCCCCGAAACCAGCAGTCTTAGTAAGGGTTGTCCAGCATGTGGCCCTCCAGCTGCTGCAGGACCATACTCCTCAGCCTGCCCCTTAGCTTAAGGAGCTTTATGGGAGATGTAGTCCTGCAGCAGCTGGAGGGCCGCAGGTTGGACACCCCTGGTCTTAGTAGTTAAAGGAATTTCCAAAAGAGTGCAACCGCAGCAAGCTATAACTGAGAACAAAAGAAAGAAAGACACCCCTAGCATTAGACAACAGAACTAGACAAAATCAGGGGAAGACTGGCAGAACCCCCCCCCCCTTCTTAAATAACTGGTTCTTTATCTGGGGCTCAGGGCTCCGATGCCGATCCTCATGGAAACCTTTACTTGTTATTTAAAGATACACTTAATTGAATCGCCTGCATTAAAGCAGGGCCACCAACCATAACATACGGTCGCAAAAGCACAATTACGAGGCTCGGGTATCATCCGATCTGTGTAGAATAGGAAGGCGTCCGTTCCAGACTCTGTGACCCTGATATTCTTCACCCTGTGAAAACCCTGAGACTCGGGGTCAAACCCGGAGAGTTCCCAGGTATGCCAGTAACCCGCTGGATCAAAGACTACCTGTTATTCAGAAATAACTTCTAAATGTTGACATGAAGAAAGTAGAGAATGGAATGATCGTGATTCAGTTCGACTTTTTGGAACAGGAGGCTCATAGAAAACAGAGCTGCATTTGTCACAAGTTTATGTCATTTCTTGAATTCCTTTGCTCTTGGGATTCTACATGCCTTCAAACGTGTTAAATTAAAGCTGTAAAACCTAGCCGTACCTATCCACGTCCGGCCCTCCGATTCTCATCTGTTTGTTGACAATCTTTGTGTGAATTGTGCTGGGTGGGAAAGGTCAGTCTTATCACGTTTTAATCCGTTGTGATGTTTCCATCAGGGACAGGTATGTAAAATGGAATGAATCATTTCTTTTTCTTTTTCAAAAGAGTATAAATGCGTTAAATGTTTTCCTGTGAACGTATAATTGTCCTGCTTTACCTACACCGGCTCCTCTATTTACAGAGCTACCTCCTGAAGTTTACGCCAAGTGCAAGATGCCACTTAAATGTATATAATGATCCCACCAAGCTACCTAAAGATGCCAACTACCAAGGGAGGCGCTACTAGGACCTAAATATTGTAGGACAGGTAATGACTTTTTACTTAAGGATCTATTTGGTAGCAATCGGAACACAGATAAGGACCAACGTCCTGGCTGAGAGGAAGAGTTTGAGCCAGCTTGGCACCAGCTTAACGAGCTAGGCAAGGGGCTCGAGCCGGCATTCCTGGCAATGCTAAAAATTACAAAAATGGGTTCACGAAACCATTTCCTGTGGCAACATATTTATAGACAGATGTAGAGTAACATTTCAAACCTTTTAAATCATATACGAGGGAACCTCTGAGGTCTTGAAACCCAAATGGGATGGTACATCCCCCATCCAAAGTATCATAAACATTTGTAAACACCAATCACTGTGGCTGTGAACACTTATTTGGGGGTATCAAATATAATCAAATATGTATATGAAGCAGGAATCACCAGGCTTTCTGCCCGCTACATTACATTGGCGTAATGTAATTCTGAGGCATGTCATCTATAAAGACCAGGCGGAGGGTAAACTATTATTTTAGGACTTCCCGTCTCGCATGCCCTCACTTGCTGGTATAAGAAGAAACCCTAAATGTGGCACCTCCTAGTAGGGGGCTACATGACTTGTGTATATGGGTGGCCCAGCTGTCTCCGTAATGTTGGTCCCTATGTCATATAACGTTTTGTGATACGTCTCATATAACAGAAAGTGTTGTGTGCAATAATTATGTTGTATGAAGTGTACATTGGTCTTCAGGCACACCTTTGATGATCAAAGAGCAGCATCTTTAGGATATTGATGTTTGGATTTGATACTTTACTGTAAAAATTACAGAGGAGTAAGGTGGAAATTAGCTGTGAACAAATTAAGATGTAACGACTAAGCAAAGTATATTTAATGCATGGCTGGTCTCGTTTGCCCCGATTCGTTTGAATTGGATCATTGGTGACATTCAGACATTCTGATGTGTATGAGGTAGGAGGTTTGATATTGAGCGCATGCATGATGTTAGACTGGCTTTGCAGCGTGTGAGTCACTGTGTATCTATGCGTGTCACGGCTGATGGAGTGCGCATGGTCATGTGAAATGCTGGGCTTCACCGTCTCCTTCCTTCGCGGTGTCTGAGACATTCACAGGCTCGGGGTAGGAAGATTTTCTCTGTGACTGGGGGTGTAATGGCATGATGATCGTACGTGGCAGGAGCCAGCAGTTCACAGAAAGTCCCTTTTCACATTTAGAAGCCAAGTGTTTGGAGAGTTGGGGGGGGGGTTTGGACTGTAATTAACTTCTAAAACACTTTAAGATGCAGTTGGGAAGTCATTGCAAAACATTGATTACGATTTTATACATTCTATACCAACAATATCTCAAAGTGAACGTTTTCACAGCCCTGCCGTGGAGAAATATGAGACTTACCAACTGATCAGGTTCACACACCTGAACACATGAGCCCACGCGACATCACATGAATGGAATATACAGATAGAATACAAACATCTTGTAAGTAGTACATTGGCGAGCCACCTATTGTTGCAAAAATAATAGAATGCGTCTTTATTTGTGACAGTATACTCTGGCTTCCCGTACAGTGCTTTGGATGCCGGCACAGGATGGTAGTGTAGGTAGTGTAGCGGTCCCTGGATTTACTTCTTTTATAGCGGGCTGTAAATCTGAGCTGAATATTGCAGCAGCACAGGATTTTACCAAAATTAATTAAAATGCATGTTCCCCGTGAGTCATACAAATCATGGCTAAAAACATTGACGATACGCGTGCAACGGACAGCGCCAGCTTTCAGAATCCTCACTCTCATCGTTTGTAGGAGTAGTTTCTTCTGCATCATGAAAGCCAAGCCCAGTAACCTGGTCGCTGTAAGAAGCATAGCTGCCAAGTGTCCAATTTTCAGACACAGTGTAGCTGTGTAGCAGCCCCCCATCCCACTTCTGCATGTAGTGGGGATCTTGGGTTGGCTGGAGAGATCTTCTGACTAGGGTGATCACGTCGGCCATGTTTTCCATATTGCTGACCAGCCCGGGTGAGCCAGTGGCATCTCCTGGATACGTCTATTGCTGCTCAGTGGCTGATCCTGTCCTTAGCGTGCGGCTCTGTGTTTCCACGGATACTTCATTTTATTGATCTCTGGCCTTAAAGGCCTAGGGCCATTTTTAATCCCCAGTCGAGCGCTGCTGGTAACTGTCCGGGTTTGCCCCAGAGTGTTGTGGTGTTTGTTCCAGTCTTAGGGTCACACAGTCTGGAGTCGACTCCTTCATGTTCTTCTTTACAGCGCACAGTGAAATAAATGGCGTTCAATTCTGCTTCTGGTTTATTGAATACACCCCTCAAGCATCTGGCACAAGTGGCACTTGGGAAAGTTAACAACATTGCATTGATTTCATTTTGAAAATGGACCTGAGCTGTACTGCTGCCAGTGATATTTCAGAGAATTAATCCGATGCAGCAGTGTAACGTACACGGATACCCAGCGGTGGGGATGCTGACGGAGGTAGACTCTATTTGCTGCATGCCGAAACAACGTATCCAAAACAAATTCTCATTCATATTTAGCGAAGTAAAGGAATGAACGCATTCGCACTGGGCCTTAGACCCGGCTCACCCTCAGCTGTTGTTGGCTGAGCATCATAGGAGTTTTATATCTGTTGCCCAACCCTGCCATGTACCATTAACCTAATTTACTTTGTCTTAAGTTAGTAAATCATAGAAAATACATTAAATAATAATGTCATGTTTTCTGGAAAATTGTGTTTTCATGTTTGCAGCTGTTGTGTGTGGCGGTTTGGCAGAGGTGTTGTTAATGGTGGGCAGACTGGGCCGAGACCCCGACTTTATTAAAGAAGTCCGAGGGATGAGTGCTTAGGGGCATTACCAATGTCTCTCGACTGAGACAGACTTCAAGCGGAATGGGCCCTGAATCTGAAATTGCACATCTTTTTTGTTTATGGGTATGTTTTGCGTGTGCATAGGATGATTAGCATGTTTGACTTGCGTGTATTATGTTGTCTAGGGGTGTCACAACCTTATAGCGGGTTAAGCGACTGCGTACATTACCCCACAGTCTCAAGGGTTCCTTACTAGTGACCCAGATTCAAATAGCTATCAATTTAATGTATTTTAGTACATTGGTAATAAATACCGTATCCCCTGTTCATGCATTATTATTACGCTTATTATCTAAAGAAAGGTCCGCAGTGAATCTTTTTGTTAAAGTAGCAAAAATCCAGAGCCGCTCCTGGTTGACCCTTTCTTTGGGTCTTGCAAGTCCAGGTTGGAACTAGTCCTGTCCGTAGTCAGGTGTAGTGTAGCTCCCATCAGGCCAAAGGTACCCAGGACAGGACTGACAACATGGCACCATCGGTATTTTTATTCAGTTTATAAATAGTTATATACCGGCGAACTTCCTCTTGGCAACACGAAGCTCTTATCAGCTTTTGCTTGTCATTGTTCTACATACAGGTTAAAGGGATGACGTCTTTGCTTTATGGTTGATTTTGACAGCTAGCAACAGAAGGGTTAATCGATACTGCTGCCGTGACATCCATCCTGTGCTATTTTCTGCCACAGCGATGCGTTTCAGATTATCAGTAAAAAGTCTACAATGTTTACCTCCCCTGCTGAATGGGCAGAGTATTTAACTATTTATATGGCGGAAGCAGTAACGCAGTGTTCTTTAACCCCTTCCTAACAACATAGCAATATTGCTTTCAACCAGGAATCCCCAATATTTACCCTGTATCCAGAAAGCACTGCTCGGATTAGCTGCTTCATGTCAGTAACGTGAAATAGGTACTTAAGTACTAATTGATCCCATTAGAAATACCCCAAGGGGTATTGTACTGCTCAGGCCACTTTAAACTCAAGGTTTATATTCTTTCTTAGCCAGGAAAAGCGACTATAAACCCTTTAGGAGCCAAGTCAGTAAATACATTTTCATAAAACTTCTGATTTCGACCCACACATTTTTCTAACTCCTATCACTCCCATTCTCGACCCCTCTATCAGGCTTTTGCAGAATTAGATGATTCTTCCACTGTCGACCCCCCCCCATCCATCATTTGCCCTTCAGCTGCTGGAGAGAGACTTTAGGACAAAGCTTCTCATCCTTTTTTTTTATGCCCCCCCCCCCCACTTTCCAACCCTCCCACTGGAGGTTGGCTTCCCCTTTAAAAGTCCCAACACATGCTAGCATGCGGATCTGATGCAGGCTCGGCATGCGACAACGGGAGAGGCTGCTGAGCTGTGCAGTTTAGGCTGCCAGAGAAGCCTTTTAACAATGTCATAGCGCTGTGCCGGGGCACTGCAGCACTCAACTTTCAATGCTTGGACAGACAGTCTCATCCTCTCTCGCACACTCGTGCCCATCTCTCCGGCCCGTCTGTGCCCACAGACTGCACGTAAGTCTCAACAAGCACTGCTCCCTATTGCAGTCTGACCTCATGCATGCCTGATCCCCCCCCTCGTCGCTTTATACTACATCATTCAACCCGTTCGATCTGCAGCAGAACCCACCTGGGTCACACTGCAGCACACGCCATGCAGTCCCATTATTTGTAGGAAATTGCATTTTGATCTCCCTTTATATAGCTCTTCAGACATTTGTGTCTCACTTGACGATGCCCGGACATGTTCTTTATTTTTTATTCCATGCAATTATAATATATATATTTTTTTAAAATTTACTTGTCTACTGTGACTTGTGCGCAGCAAGCAAAGGGTTAATGGAATGTCTCAATGCTTATATATATATATATATTTTTTTTTTTAAACAAAGTATTTTACAATTAAGACACTTTTTCTTCCTAAAGAGTGTGACAGTTTTCCGCTTAAAACCTGCCTCTGCTACTTAAGGTCGTACATTGGGATACTCTTAATTGAATGTGTTTATCAGATATTGATGAGTTTAGAAGGCACGCTCGCTGAGGTGTGTGATAGGCTATCATGCGATGCACTCACTGTGTCATACTGGAAATGTGCTGCGAAATGACACTCTCTTCCCATTTTAAACTTTATCCTTAACCCTTTTGTGGTTATTTGTGCAATGCGGGGGGGGACTGGTAAAAAAAAAAGCGTATTGTGCTGTAGTGTGACATTTAATTTGTTAATTAGAACTTGGCACGCTTCTTTACCTGTAAGGAGTCTTTCCTGGGCCCTGCTGCTTTTATTAAATGAATTTTAAAATGGAAACATTTGAAATATAGATATTGGATAGATGTAAGAAAGTTTTACTTTACAGAGGGTGGTGGATAAATGGAACAGTCTCCCATCAGAAGTGGTAAAGGCTAATACAGTAAGGGAATTTAAACATGTATGGGATAGGCATTAAGCTTCCCTGAATCCAAGAGCTGATTAAAGTTTGAGTCTTTACATCTGGAAGAATGGGCAGAATAGACGGGCCGAATGGTTCTGATCTGCCATCAAATTCTATGTTTCTATAGTTTTGCTTCTTTCATGAAAGTGTAACGAGAAGTACTGGTAACACACGTCTAACACTGTAAACCCAGCAAGAAGAGAATCTTAGTGTTCTCTCAGTATTGTTTCATTGTATCTCTTCTCTAGTGACTGCGGTGAATCATTGTATCATGTGCCCTTCTATTAAGTATACGTTAAAATATGCTACATTGAAGTTTGAGGCCGGCAAAAGAATAAAGTGATGGCAAATGTGTGAATGGATCATCCAGAAGAACCAATGTAATTTCTAGCAGATTATTTTACATTTAATTGAGTGCAGCAGATTCTCTGGCGCTATTACAACAGCGGAGAGTGAAAATTACTAATAACTAATTAAAAGTGACAAGATATATAAAATCGACAATAACTAACGCACGTTAAGGGAAACCTGACAGAAGTAGATGTCGTCCCTGTGAGCTTACAATCTATATTCAGACTTCTAGTCGATTTTAAATAACATCCTGGGTATATAACAAAAGGGGTTAGTCACTTTGACCTTGGGTATGACCTTAATGGACAGCATAAAACCTGTCCGTAATGCCCTACGTTTCCAGTGGGTTTGTTGCCGCTTTAAGAATATATATTTTTCTATAATTAGAAATTAATTTAGAATGACATATTTATTTTTTTATGTTGAGGTCCAAGATCAGTAATCACCCCTTAAATTGCTAGCAGGCTGCCCGAAGCATGGCAGTGAGCGGCTTGACCTACAGGCATTGGAGGGGTTAATCCGGAAAGGAGAAGCAGCTCTGTCTCGGATGTCTGGGCACTGCAGCATGTCTGCAGGTGTAAGAGATGCCGGCTTCCCGAGCTTTACAATTACAGCAGATACTGAGAAATCTATACAGAACGCGTTCTCCGCTTCCAGCCGGGATGATGTCGAGAAACGTATATTTTTTTGTATATTATTCAACTTTAATACATTTCATGTGTTACAATTTTTTCCCCATCACTGATCTGTCTTTACAGAAATGCGGCAGATATCCCTTTTCCCCCATTTTTATTATAGCCCACCATTAAATAAGTTACCGCCCTGCGCCCGCGACCCCCTACTTTTTTTCGGTACCCTCTTAGTTAATGCGGATAATAATTTGGAGAGATCCCCCAGCCTCTTGTGTAGAAGGGGTTCGGAGGAACGGTCTGCCGCGTCTCTTCAGACCGTCGCTGGGTCAGGGGCTTTGGGGCGAGCGGGGCACAAGGTGACTTTGGATTGGTCACTGCAGCAATAATATCTTCTCCCGTGCCCTGAAAGTTAGCAAAGGGGAATTTCCTAGATGTGTCGAGGCTTGTCCAGGCATGCCTGAGCTGTCTGCCAGAAGGGGGTTGGGAGGCATCTGGGGCCTTGTTCTGCCGGATTTCCCCAGCCTTCTGATCAGAGGGTTGCCGAAGATGCCTCGCAGAGTCCTCTCCCGGTCGCCGATGCCTCTCGGACTCGCATTGATGCCGCTGCACCATTTTTTTTTTCTTCACTGCAGCAGCGAAAAGTGCTGTTCTTGCATCAAGCGTTCATCATGAGGCCCCGGCATCTGTTATAATGCAGCAAGGATCTGCCGACGGGGATAAAACCACTTTCTCCCGGTTATTCACTGCAGAATAAGCCGGCCGTGTGTTGTGTGCTTGAAAAAGTCCTAATGTATGATTTTTTACACCAAAGCCCATCCATCGTTAATATTAAACCAACATACTGTGAACTCTGGTGTATAGGTCTCACTATTTTAGGACGCTTACACGGTGGGTGTAACGCATGCGTGTTTAAATTTCCTCACTGTATTAGCCTCTACCACTTCTGATGGGAGGCTGTTCCATTTATTAACCACCCTCTGGGGGAAGTAAACTTTTGTACATTACATTTAAATCTCAGACCCTCTAGTTTTAGATTATGAAGTTTTCCCGTAAATCAGCATGTGAATTAAACATGGGGGGTCTATTAATGCCTGGGATTTGAGGGCAACTAAGTGCTTTTTGTTTGTTTCGCGTTTTTGTGAATTGTTAGTTCAATGATGATGGTTTTCTCTGTTGGGCGTTAAAGGTGGTCCAGGTTCAGGTAGAAGGAGATTTGTTTACTGAATATCTCAAAACACTGATTAATCGCCTGTATGCCAAGCACATAAACCCTACAGAAAATCTATCCCACCCTATGAACAAAACAAACTCTCCTCCAGCCATGGAATATGAATAATATAATCAGATTTCTTATGTTTTTAGCTTGTTTGGTCAGAGTCTTGCTATTTGGTTTTCGTAAGACCAATTTTTTTATGTGATGCAGTATTTATGTCCTGTTTAGCAGTTGTACACCGCTGCGGAATATGGCGGCGCCATGCGTGTTGTATACCTACCTGTATTAACCCTTCGAGTGCTGGCGATAAGTAAGCTTTGAAGTGTTAACTTGCCCCACTTGCTCTAAAAGGATTAACACTCGCCAGCCTCATGTGATGGTTGAGCTGCCCTGCAGCAAAAGGGCTGCCGGGGCTCTACACACCCTCGCAGTGCCGGGACGGTACGCGGCTTCCTCATACCTTTGTGTTTATGCCTTTCTATGATGTAAATGTCTGAAATTAGCCATAGGGAGGGGTGTCACGTGACGGCTGAGGAATCTGACCCTGGCTGTCCCTCGCTAAAACGATCATGATGTTTCTGTATCGGCCGCACCTTACAGGTTTATACCAACTTTTTATACCTGCTTAGTGTAACCGGCGCTATCTCTGTCCCGGGCTTTACCTCAGGTGACCAGCTCCTCCCCTACCTGTCTCCTGTCACGGAGGGTGTTTGTCAACTACCTGAGATCAAGTTAAAGGGACATGGAAATGGTAAAGCATTTGTATCAATGTTTTCCCTACTTCGGTTCACAAATCCTCCCTGTTCCATGTTTGTAGAAGATGTCATGATAAATAAAGACAAAGTCGAGACAATGTTTCCGTAGGGTCGGCTGAGAGTAGAAGGTTAAGCCAACATGGCGGCCCGGGAGATTCCTGTCCGGTTCCCACCGGCGTGCTACGTGTTTGTCGCCAGCTTTATTGTCGAGGTGTCTCTCTGCACCTGCTGATAAGCGCCGGTTCTTGTCTTTCAGTTTTGCCGGTGACTCAGTGAGCTAATTCTCTGTTCCCGTCCACCTGAGGGTGTAACGCTCGTCCACAGGTGTGGCCAACGCTAGGTACTCGTGACATGCGGCTATATATAATAAGATTATAGATAGATACTCGCAGCTGGTACGAGTTTGCATTGTTGAGTGAGACACCGATAGCAGAAGTGATCGTTGCATCTGGATATGCCACCGCTTCACCGCGCATGGTCTGGAAATTCCAGGTAGTCCACCACGATCCCTCTGTATGTCATTACAGAACGAGGTGGGTTTCTGCTAGTTTGGGTAATCTAGTATAATTCTTCTGTATGTCATTATGGAATCGGGTAGATTTCTGGTAATCTAGATAATCTAATGGAATTTATTTGTATGTCATTACAGAATCGGGTGGATTTCTGGTAGTTTGGGGTATGGAGTATAACTCTTCTGTATGTCATTATGGAATCCCGCAGATTTCTGGTAATCTTGTACGGTTTATTTATATGTCATTACAGAATCGGGTGGATTTCTGGTAATCCGGATAATCTAAATCTGGCGTGTTTTACAAACACGCAAACCATGTGTAGGAAACCTGACACACGGATATGCTTTTTAAAGGAAAAGAGTGCAACCAAGTGCCGGCGCTGCAGAGAGAACGAACCAGCAATTAAATCTATATAACGAGACACGGAATTACAATCATTTCACGAATAGAAGTAAACACTGGAGTTGAGATATATAATTTGACAAAATGGCGTTTTTAGTAAAGTTATCAACAAAAACGAAGGATAAAAAAGTAATCCAGATAATCTGCTAGGACGCTTCTGTGTGTCGTTAAAGAGTCGGGTAGGTTTCTGGTAATCTTTTAGGGTTCCTCTCTGTGTTACAGAATTGGGTAGGTTTCTGCTGTGAAAATACTCTACTCTTTACATCTTTATGTATATGGCTGTTTAACATGGTCTAGTATCAGGGACATTTAATGTGATAGACCCCTGTGTAAGCAAGGTGGGCAGGAATAACCGATGAATGCTATCGACAAGCAATACGTTTATTAAACTAACCCGTCTTCAGAGAAAATGTATCATTTATACAAAAGATACGGTGCTTTAACACACGGGAATGGCAGGTCAAGCGGCTTGTTAGTCGCAGAACAACTTTTTTTTTTTTTTTTTTTTTTTTGCCCATATCGCGTCCTTTAGATCTTTTATATACATAAATATTTCAGATTTGCTATGTGTTGTGCGCTTTCGTTGTGTTCCGAGGCTCTGTATGATATAGCTTAGCGCATACATGTTATTCTTGCACACTTTAACCCATTCAGTTCCTTATTTTACCGAAAGGGATCGCTTTTACTTCCTATGGGTACAGCACTGTCATACTGACATAACAATTAACTTTTTTCTGTCACTTCTAGTGACTTCTAGGACCGCAAATTGATACGACTGAGAAGCGCGTTATTTATAGTTACAATGGAAAAGTCTAAGTCACTGACTACTGGAAATGAAATTTACTTATTGAATGCTATTGAGGGATGCAGATTTTCCTTTAAACTGCACACATTGTCTCAGAATGTTATTGCTTCATAGATAGTTTATGTACTTCAAATGGAAACGTCACCTTGCAGTGAGATTATTATGAAGGGAACAATGCAGTTATATTAGGTATTCATGTCAGTTTTGATATTACCGGTCAGACTTTTAGTGTATAATAAAGCATATTGAACAATTTGTATGATCCAACCATTATATACGCACACGCAGGCACGCATATACACGCTATCCTTTCTTTCTGTTTTCTTGGTAAAGCACTAATAATGTACAATTTTTTATTTTTTTGGGGGGGGATAAGTATCAATTTTTACCAACAGCTTCTGCCTTTTGACAGGCGTCATTAACATGTATAGCGTGCATGCACATGCGATACACAGGTTTTGCATGCACTCGCTCCTAATGCCCTCTGTCCTAACATTTGGGTTCGGGGTTATCGCCCGGAATGGGATGGAGCCTAGGCTTTTTGACATAGGTGAAGGCGGCTGATGGGTTTCCGAAGGCAAAGGTGAATAATACCATGCATTAGGCGCAGTTTTCTGCTTTTGTAGCGTAGTATTCGGAAAGGGTTTCCTAAGAGCTGACTATTGCAGGGTAAAGAATAGGACTGGCTGAGGTATACTTAAAAATATAGTTTTGGGAAGCTCCGACATGGGAGTTTTTCTTGTACAATGTTGGGCAGCCCTTCCCTAGCTTAC
The DNA here is from genome assembly GCF_027358695.1 of Spea bombifrons. Classification (NCBI taxonomy): domain Eukaryota; kingdom Metazoa; phylum Chordata; class Amphibia; order Anura; family Pelobatidae; genus Spea; species Spea bombifrons. The sequence goes on from NC_071098.1 coordinate 10,113,623, forward strand.
TCGGTGGAGTTATGTTATTATTATTGGTATATGGTGCCGTGTGTTGATACCCTATTTCTCCCAAAAAGGCAAAAATGTTTTTTCATAGAAGTAATAACCTTTCAGCTAACTACATGGAAAAGGTTTAATGTCTAAACCAACGTTAACCTTGTTTCGTCTGTTGGAAAAAAATGCTGAATTATCAATACTGTTATTGTATGTTTTGCAATTTAAAGGGTAAGGTGACAGACCTGCTACGCATAGAACCAATATGGCGCATGTCTTTATTGGCTGCATTACATGGAATTCCTTTGAAAGGATTCATCGGTGTACATCAGGTGTCTTGCAATAAAGGAAGGGAGGTGACTGGAACGTCATTAGAGAAATAATTGTGACCAATTTATAGACCAAACCCGCTTATAAAACGCCCTTGGGTTGAAAGCTTCTGCACCCTTGTAAATATTTGCCATTGTCGCAAGGAGAAGTATTTACTGACCCAATAAGCTCAGTTTCTTCCATTAGGAAATATAGTATATTTAGATAGAGAGAGAGAGAGAGAGATATTTATTTCATGACTGTTCTATTTCTAGGGCTGGTCTTAGTATCAGGCGTCACCGGCAACTGCCTAGGGTGCCTGAATCAGGGGGTGTCAGGCCTAGGGTTGCAAAGAGGCAAGTTCTGAGCTAATTACTTAACTCTTTATTTTCCAAGAAATTAAGGACCAGGAGGCAGGTTCTCTACAGGGTATTGTGGCATAAATAACTGATTTATTTCTGGCTTGTAAGTGCCCCTCATTGTACTCTCAAGTCGGGGGGCACTGGAGAGTCCTTGTCTAGGGTGCCGTTTGGTTTAGGACTGGCTTGGTACCTAGGGATCTTACTGCTAATAAGTTGTGGCTGGGATGCTATGGAATCAACGCTGTGATCAGTATATGGTATTCACTAAACTGAAGCGTATATGAGGACTATGCGGGAATAACTCGATTCTCAATATATTTAACAAAAAACTACTCCTGGAGCTGGTCTGTGACTGCCGAGCCTGACTTTTACAACTTAGTACAGTACATAATTGAACATTCAGCAGTACTAGACGCTGTGTTTGTAATATTATATTTAGTGATAAGTGTTACGTTCAGCAGAGGAGGCAGAACATTAAATGTCCTGTTATTAGGATCTGCGTGATTATTCCTCCCCATTGTTATACCTCTTCAGTTGCTGATTGTTTGGTTCAGGGAGGAAATATTAAATATTTCTAAAACAATGATTGATAAAATGAAGATATAAACTGTGGGTAACTATTCTAAAAGCAGTAAATGCGGCATTTCAGCTGATATCGGGGCTGTGGGGATATTGTCATGTATAGGACTTCACCGGCACAGGTGTCACATGACGTTACAGAGAAGAATCTTTTTGTACATCATAAGGATGCTCTACTTATGTAAATCCAATTTATATACAATGGCAATGCTTTACTAAACTGTTTGTTTTCCAAAAAATAGTAATATATATATATATATATATATATATATATATATTTGAGGTCTTTGAGCGGAATTTAGTATGTTTCTGTTGTACTGTTTTCTCAGCTTTTCCGTTTACCTGCCCGGATCGTGAAAGCGTTTGTGCGATCGGGATAACGGCATGGGTTTTGCACGGGTCACCAGGAAAACAACATTTATACGGAAGATGAAGGAATGGAATCACAAGCTCTCTGACGTGTAACAAATGGATTACGGATTTTGCTCCTAAACAGTAAGTCAATTTATTTCACCCAAGTGCCTGGTCGTCTGAATAGAACAAAATATTTCCATTGAAGATTAAATACAGACTACTTTACGAAAAACAATAAAAAATACATTGATCATGTAGAATGTAAATATAATCAATACTGCGCAGCGTGTTATTACACTCAGAAGACTCGTTAGGTGTTGTGCTCATAGTGATCGATCTTTACTTATCTTTACTTAAGATTAGTTCTTTATTCTTTATCCTAATGATTCCGAGTACGGTCTCCGTTGATCTCCTAGTAACCGGATGACGATCTGTACAGATTCAGTAGATACATGGCTGCCAGAGCGAAAAAAAACCCATGACCATCATAATGGCTGGTCCGTTACGTCGTGAGGTTTAGTGTCTTTTTCTACGCATTTTACTGGGACCTCTTCGATTACGTGGATGGGAATCAAGCAGGTAAACGACTAATTAACATCTCTTGAAGAAGTCTTAGACTGTGAAGAGTGAAACTCATCAAAAGCAACCCTCTCTGGACTTTCTTTTTAGTTTTTTGGATCTACTTCTGCTTGATTCAGGTTATGGAACATAGATCATAGGGTTCTGTGGTTGTGCGTATTCCTCCTTTTGAGTGTTTAATCCAGGCGACTGCATTTTATTTTCCCTTCAGTTATATTCTACTTTACTACAAGATTGGCTTTCTTTTTTATACTGTTATATATTCTGAGACTCATTGAGTTGATCCATCGAGGACTGACCACGATGACTGCAAATAACTGCTAGTCTTATGAGTTGGTCGATTAGTTCCTGATACCTAATTTTGTGGAAACTTCATCTGTATGTCTTAATAAATGTGACTGTGATGATGATTTGTAATTTATATTAATAATTCATTATATACTTCATGGTGTCGAGTGTAGCCTACCGCGCCAATAAAAATCGTGTGAAGTTTAGTTTAAAAGGTAATGTTAGTATTTATACGCGGTGTACCAACAGCAGATACCCCTAGTGACGGCACCTGTGTCTGGCATGCATGCGCAGATATACCGTGCGCCAGATAGACAAACGTAATGCTTTTGTGAATATGGTATAGTTGGGAAGTGAGGGATACATCTTTAGAGTCGTTTTTATCAATAAAAGCGCGTGTCCAGATTTACATTCTCTGTTGTCGTGGCATAGTAAAGCAGGACACCTTGATGATGTATCTTGTGGCAATGATGTCTATTCCCCTTCTATTACTGATTTTTTGGGGAAACCCCCTGGGTATGTCTCTTTGGGGTGAAGTATGAGAATTTTGTAGATTCTTTCCTTCTGAAGAACCCAGGAATACACCCACCGATGTCTCATTTAAAAGCTATTTCTACTCCTGAAGTAGAGGCTTTATATATTATCGGCACACTGTGTCTTAGAGGAGCTTTTTTAATGTGGCCTGATAAGGTTATAAGAACTATAGGTATTCCACTTCTAATAAGCGAACTATCACCTTGGCTGCATAGCACCCTGATACAAATCTCAAAGCTAAATAAGCTGTACTAATGTTTCAAAGAGAGAGAACTCATCATGTGTAATACCCCCTAGTTGCTCCTCCAAAAAAACTTTTTTTTTTTTTTTTTTGGTGCTACATCCCTTTTAAAAGTATAGTTTCCCCAAATCCCTGATTTAGGTACAGTGTTCTTGAACCCATGGATACAAGGGCTGCAGTTCTTCAAGACATACTTTGTGCATTGTTCATGTGTTTCTGATTTTTCATAGGAAAAGACCCAACAATGACCCATCCGGAACAATCTCTCCGTGCCACCCACAAGTGAACATGATTCACGTCCTGGCAGCCGGATGGAGATAGAAGGTACGATGTCATTTTATTTCCCCGTTTTAGGATCAACTCATTGGAAGAGGAGGACTGGAAAAGGAAAGCGTTCCGGATGCATATGGTGTCTGTGAGTGTTTCTTTGGCAGTGTCTTAGCTGGTTGTTGTGACACATCATTTAAGTAGCAATCAGCAAATATACTGCCCTAGAAGTTCTGCACATTGTTAGGCTCAGAAATACGCCACGGAACCGTGATTCCACGAAACACAAGAGGAATATCACGCCACGATCTGCCTTCTGATATTTTATTTGCTTAAATTAAAAAAAGTGCTAACATACTGGCTGAAGCTCTCTGCGATGGTCATTGTAATGTTGTGATAATTTGGAGTTGTCATTATCATCTTTGAATAAATCATCAATAACACATTTTCATGAAGTTTGAGTAAAATGGCTAATTAAGTATTATGCCCCTGTAATCCAGATCTTGTATCGCTGTCTTGCTAATACCTTTTAACAAGGACCAAAAAGGGAAGCTACCCCAGGGGTAGATGTCTGTGCTGGTGGCTGCACCGCATTACCCCACCAGAGGCTTCTGGGAGACTGGCACTGCTTGCCCTGTACCCGACTATGATTAAAGACGGCCCTGGTGCCAACGTCTCTTAGTGGCACTTTCTAAACTTTATTGTAATTAATATTTGGTGACCAAACCTCATGTTAACACAGGACACATCTAACCTGTCGTCATACTGCAGGGCGACCATTATTTCATGTTCACTGCAACATATCGTTTCCCAAAGCTTACCCATTTAAAGTGAACAGATCACCAAAATGTCACAATCTTAAAATGGTGGGTTTAGAAAAAAAAAATCAAGATGATTCGGACGCAAAGATTTCTAAGTGATAATGGCAAGCAACCAAGTTATCCGGTCATCATCGACATTCCATTGGTTGCTATTGCAATAAAACCAGTTTTCAAGCATTGCACCATAATCCCTTTTTAATCATAACATTCTAGTCCTCTTTTATGGCAGTGTATTAATGTTCCGTGCTGCTCAGGTGACGAATGCTTTAATGAAGAGATCTAATTACTATGTTAACACCCTGCAATGAGTGATGTTTTTATAGGTGTTAAAATCTTTATCTCAGAGAAGATGGAAGTAAGACGTTACTGATACATAAAACAAAGCAAGAATTCAGCGACTACCAAAAAACCTATCTAAGGCATAAATATTGGGGATTCCGGCACACTATATGGCCGTATATTGCTTTGCCCGCCAAGTACCCTACGTTTGACGAGTCCTGCCTTATTTTTATGGCTATAATGCTTACCAAGGAGCTGAATCAGTGGGACTGCACCGCATTTAAAGCCTTCTCTGGACACCATTAATGGGTCTCCTGTGGTGTCGGTGATGATCAAATGTTTGTAATGACTGGCTATGTTATGTATTAACTGCTATGTGCAAACCTTTGTGTGTCACAAATACTTGAGCATACAGCCTGCTATTAGAAAGGTTAAAGGTGCTGTTCCACCTACTATGTTGAATTTACCACTTTTGTTAGAGTTAGAAACATCAGTCCTAGTCCTGCTGAATACCCAAACCCGTCCCCAAAATAATATTTCTTAATTGTGTAAAATGTTTCTGGGAAACTGTAAAGACCTCTTAAAAGTCTAATTGTTGCTTAATTAACCTTTAAATCAAACAATAGATAGAACAGCTGTGATTTATTTGCGTAACGTAAAAGAGTGCAATTCGTTTTTAGTGGGACAGCATCTTTAAAGGGAGGCTACGGCGGCAAATGATCCAACAGATGGCCCTGAAACGTTTGTACTTTGTGTGTCACTGCTAATTATGCGTCAAACAATAAAACATCTTTTAACTCTAAATGAGTCACTTGTTTGCTGTTCACCTGAACTCCGCTTCATTGTTTCAAATAAAAAACGCATTAATGGAACAGAGCATCTGTTAATATTTTGATTTCTTTTTCATTTTTCCTTAATCAACCATAAATTGTTTTTGTGTGTCCCCCTGTCCATCAGCAGCACCTGTTGAAGATCCCTCTGTCTATGGTGAATGTTTTTTCTAGGGTGAAAAATATCAAGAAAGACTCAATATGTAGAACTTTGAGGAAAGAAGAGAGTGGGCAGATGTGATGGAAACAGCATGATACTTAAAGAGAGTAGGGGCAGGAGGGGACACTTGTTTCAAAGAAGAAACGTTAGAAGAGAGTTCCGAACCTAAAACTAGAGGTTTAGATATACTGAAGCTTTACTTTGGAGAGAGGGTAGAAGATAAGTGGAAAAGCCACCCAGCAGAAGAAGTAGCTCTCCTATCATCACCCCAGTGGAGCGGGCTAGTGAGGAGCGATCTCTGCCCAGCCAGCACCTCTGGGGTGAGGCCCCGAATACTGGCTCCTGCTGACACCCTGATTTTCCTCCACAATCTTGTGGAAAGCCTTCCCAGAAGAGTGGAAGCTCTTATAGCTGCCGGGGGGGGGCAACTACTATGTATTTAGAATGTGATGTCATCAAAGTCCTTGTTGATGTAATGGTCAGGTGTCTCAATACTTTTGTCCATATAGTGTACATTCAAATGCCCATTGCTATTCACTTCTCTCCAGATTAAAATAAATGTATCTCCCATGAAATGTGTTAATATCAAAGCACTGAAAGTCTGAAATTTAACTTGGAGAGCGTAAAACATTCTCCGCATAGAGATTCTGGGAACTCGCATGTCTCATACTTTGAGTGCATTCGTGTATAAAGTGTATTTATTTTGGGAAATGAGATCCTTCCTGTTACAAAACCCTGAAGATTCTTTGCACCGGAATGCAGGTAAACCTTAAACGCAGTGATTGCTGCTGCTGCACCCGCCGTCAGCGGACGGATCTTTGTCCTATTCACATTCCAGCAAACGGATAATCCGGGGTGTGAACGAAACTCATCACTCTGGGCGATTGAGGACTTCTAATACAAAGTCCCCAAAATGACTTCCTTATTGTCCTCCAGACAGAACTATTTGCATCCGCCATTTCTTTAAAGGAACGATCACCCCCAAAAAAATGATTCATTGGAGTTTTGTATGAAGATTTTCAATACAAACATCTCATTCATGACCAATTTTTATATATTGAACAGCCATTATTTCCACAAACCCACATGCAGTTCTTTTGACAATGCTGTATAGCCATTGGTAGGTTGGTTAACCAATGGGATCCCTTTTCTGAGTCCCTTTGCCAGCTACTGATCTATATATATTTATATATATATATATATATATATATATATACGTACGTTTTTATTTTCTCAGCGGGCCATATTCTGCCCCTTACAAGCTTCCACACTACTTTCAAATGTTATTCGTTTTAATAAAATAGAATCCAAACCGCATAACACAGAAACATAATTTGACGGCTGATGAGAACCGTTGGGTTCATCTAGTCTGCCCATTTTGGTGACAGAGTGATTCAGATCTTAATCAGTCCTTGATCTTGATTCTGGAGCCATGTGCCCATCCCATGCATGTTTAAATCCCCTCACTGTGTTAGCCTCTACCACTTCTGCTGGGAGGCTGTTTCATTTATTTCCCGGTAAAATAAAACCAATTTTTCGGTAAAGCAGAACTTCCTGACATTACATCTAAATCTCTGACCATCTAGTTTTAGATTATTCTGCAATGAAAGAAAAATGAAATACAAAAATGCTTTGTAGACATATGAAGAATTTTATTTCAAGAACAGAACAACCATATCCATAGAATTACATCCACACCTGACCCAAAAATACTACCTTTGCCTTCATATAAATTAATTTAAAATTGTTAAATGATAAATCTTTAACTGTACCAGGTTACGGGGAACATATTTCTCAAATACGGAACTAATTCACATAACTGAGGCGGATATTCACTAAACTAGGAGTTTGCGGGGGGAGGGCACGACATTTCAACTCACTGAATTCACTGAGCTTTGTGGACGACCAACCCTGGGGAGCTTCTCATGCAAGAAAAAAATCATTTTCAACTCATCTTCAGGCACCCAACCTAATGAACCAACCGAGGGCAAGCTGTGTTTATGCTAAATAACCCGAGTGTAACGGTAGCCATGGTCTATGGTTGGGTGCTCTCTGGATAAGTAGGTTCTTGAGGTGCAGTAGGGAAAAAGTCTTCTTTCCAAAAAAAAAAATGGTTACATAATGATATAGTTTCCAAATGAAGATAATCAACTCAACCATAACCTCATGGCCAAGTATAACTTAACCCCTTAAGGACAATGGGCGGTCCCTAAACCCATTGAAAACAATGCATTTTGAGCCCGTATATATAAGGGTTTTGTCATTAAGGGGTTAAATCTACCTGTCCACAGACATTGCAAGAGGTCTACCAGGTCGTTAACCATGAGGTTTCTTCTTACTGAAGTCCTTTTTGGGAGACTTCTTATAACCCTGGATACTAATAATTATAAAACACATACAAGAACCTGAAACGTCTTATGTCAGAATTACCCAACCCAATTACTTTACATCATCAACAGAAAATATCTTTCCTCTGGCATGTGGCGTGTCTCCATAAGCTGAAAGATGTATTTTATTTTTTTATACTTTCTATTCCCTTTCTAAGCCATTGGCTACTGGATGAAGCGACAGTGAAACATTGCTTGAAAGAAAAAACAAATGCAATTCCAAGTAAGTAGAATGTCAGAAACACTATTAAACCTTTAGATGCAGCAATGTACGTGTAAAAGCTTTACGCTTTAGTCTTTCCTAGTTACTCAGTGGTTATAGCAGTGGTTCTTAACCTTGTTGGAGGTAATGACCCCCACCAGTTTCATATGCGCATTCACTGAACCCTTCTTAATTTGAAAAATAAAATATGATTTATTCAAATTCAAAACATAGGTATATATTTAGGTATATATTTATACATAGGTATATTTTTATACATAGGTGCACAAAATGAACAAAACCATTAAGAACAAAGAACAAAACCATTAAAATATTAAAACATGATTTTCACACAAAAACAAAACCATAATAATGAATATTTATTGCAAATCAGTGCAACTTCTGCTGTTGCCTTTCAGAGACCAGTTCAGAAATGCGTGGCTTTACCTTGGCAAGTGCCACTCTCATGTCATTGTCGGGTGTGTGTCTTGACCTCCGCCGAACCCACAAGACTGACTCACCGAACCCCTGGTGTTCGATCCAACCCAGGTTAAGAACCACTGGGTTATAGCTTTCTTAAAGAGGTTCTTGGAACATGATCTGGGCAACTTTACCCATCTGGTGTTCAGGGTACCCATAACCAGTCTCCACTGGCATGTAGAATCAGTGACATAATAGGCATGGACCTAGAGACCCCCCGAGTGCCCGTGGCCCCAATGCCATTATGGATGATGCAGCTCTACTGAGATATGTATTAGCGATGCTGCTTCTACCGCGTTCTGACGAAGTTAGAGCCAGGTGCTTGTTAGGTAAGCAGATTTAATATATGTGTGTGCGTGTGTGTGTGTGTGTGTGTGTGTGTATATGTGTGTGTGTGTGTATGTGTGTGTGTATGTATGTGTATGTGTGTGTGTGTAAGCATGCGTTGATTAAGGGCCCTGGGTGGTCTTAATCTGGCACTGTGTAGAATATAAGGAAACCATGCTTTCTTCTGGTGATAGCGTGTAACTTCATGTTCACAAGCCTGAGCGGGTTTTATGGAAACACATTAGTATTTTCTCATGAAAAAGGCCTTTACTTCATCTTAAAAAAATGAAGCCAAGGCTTCTACAAAAGCAAACTAAATGATTGCATGAAAAGATGAAGAATTTTAGCATTTACTGCTCATGGGGGAACACGGACAGAACAACAAGCGGAGACAGTCATCACTATGCGTTAACCAGATATACCATTTTTATGGAATGAGCAGAAGTTTTGCAGGCTTACTCATTAAGCCACAATATTTAAGTTTGAGCTGCATCACTTCCCTATTAACCGAGGTTAAAAAGGTCATAAAAACACCAACTTTGTTTTGTACATTTTTTACCATTAATCGTTTCAAGACTCAGTAATGCAGGATGAATGTCATTCACCGAAACAACTTCCAAGATGACCCAACCACACAAAAGCCAACCGCAAACTACGGTTTAGATCACTCTGCATGATGACACGATTTAAATCGTTAGATCGGCGTCTCTGACGAGTAGTGTTTGGAGTCAGTACAAGAAACGGAGGATACGCAATAAGGAAGGGCTGACCGTTCACTTGAAACCCCACACGTGAATTCATAATGTGTAGGAGGCCAATATAATCTTTGCAACTATGAGTAGATGTAGCAGGAACTCCACCATTCAGCGAGGGTCAATCCTACAGCGACTTCTCCAGCGGCCTCTCGCCTTACATGGCAGAGGTTCCAGCATATGACAAAATGCAACAAAGCCGGAGAGAAAAGACTAAAATAGTGTGATGTGAAATTTAATAATTCAGGTTTTGTTTTCCTGTTTTTTTTCATACTTTTAGGAAATAATGAATTTAAAGTAATTATTACATTACATTTTATTTAGAGAGAAACAACAGATTCCATTTTGCTTTTACAATAGGGGAGAGGGACAATTACCAACAATATTAAAATTGCCAATGAGACTTAGATGCGTGAAGTCATTGCAGATCTGAAGCAGAAGAGGGCCTCGTCCTTGTGAGCTTACAATCTATACTGTAGGAAAAACACTATAGTATATTTAAGAAAATGCACACCTACGATATGAATATTAACAATTATCTATATACAGAACAAACTACAGATGAGCATTTTGGTTTGAAACTGAAGGGTGCATTTTTGATGGTTTTACCGTATTTTGTTATTTCTTTTTGATGGTTCGTGGTTCGATTTAGTATATTAACGCTGCAAGCCAATTAAATAGTGGGACTGTCAGGTTGGAAAAAGCAAAAACGGCAAATGGAACATGTGATCTGATTGATGTGCATACACGCACGCGATGTAGCTGTGGGCAAGGCAACTGTGCTCTTGGGTTGTATGCTATATGGCTATTATTTGATAACCGTATTAAACAGATATACGGTATGTTGCATGTACTACCTGACCTCTGATACTCATGATCTGTAACATTGTGTGTTTCATAAGATGCCTTGGACATTTGTAACTGACTTTTTAAATACACGTAAAAGGAATAAAAAAATGTTTAAACATCTAATTCAAGGGCTAATTCATGTCAATGAAGTGAATACATGTTGTAGAATCTACATGTAATTATTTCACTATTTTGAACTTCTCCTTAGAACCGCCAGATTGAACAAATTTGAGAAGAATCCCTTTAATGAGGAGGAATAATGCGACTCCAAAGAAAAGTGACAGGATTGCTTCTCCCACTAGTACACCTATAACGTGGGCTTTTGATATGTACGTGTGCGTGCTATAAATGCCATGAGTTTGGTATACATTAACATACTTTAGGAAAGCTGTCCATATTTTAAGTAACATTGTCTACAACAATTCTCCTTTAAAGAAAAAAAAATAGTCTTTAAACACAGCGAATTTGCCATAAACACGGCGAAGATTTTCAATGCGATAAAAGTTTTAAAAAATCAAGCATTAGCCATCTGCTGTCCATAAGTGGAATAGCCTATCATGTTGAACTTTCATAGTGTTAGAAATAGCTAATATGTTAACCTGTATTAAATAAATAACTATAAAACATAGCTTTCATTTGAAGAAGAGACCCATGAGGCCCCAAAAGCATATGTGACTTTACACCCTTTTTTATGCTGGCTCAATAAAAGGTATCAACCTCAACTAAAGACCGCATTGTCTCTTGGGCTGAGATAGAAATATCCATTTTTCTAGTGACACCTAGTGGTGAAAGCTAGGTATTACATCAGCAATATGCCTTCTGCTATCCAGGTTCTGCTATCCAGGTTCTGCTATCCAGGTTCTGCTATCCAGGTTTAATTTTCCATATCTTATATTATCATTAATTATTATTATAATTTTTTTTACTTATAGGGCATTAACAATTTACACTGCACTTCCTACTAATACCTTGGCTAATACCAATTAGTGATCTCTTAAATATACTTCTGACTATATTGTGGCAGAAATAAAAGTTCAGACAGTGTCACCGGTGTTAGTGGGGATAGTAATGCAGCTTGGTCTAATTGCTACAATTGTACTGTTAATCCTACAGTTTCCAGATTATGGCTCCCTGATCTCCTGCACTGACATTTCTTCATCATGACACCCTGCATTTTACTCCTCATTATCCCATACCTAACATGACTTCTATGCTCGTTGAACCAGTTCCACCAGAACTACTGGCTTCCGGCATGTATATTATACTGGAAAATACTGTGACAAGCCCAGTTTACAGTGACAATGGCTTTGATCGCTTCAGTTGTCATCAGAATCTATTAAGGCGAGGTGAATATGTCAAGTCTCAAGCCGCTAATGTTCCCTGAAATGAGGATGGCGTACGTGTTGTAGATGGTGTGTGTGTGAAACGTGTTAGTTGTATTGATTCATGAATAGAGACATGGTCTGCGCATGTCTGCCCCATTTCTAATTGTCAACGTATTTTTTGTTTTTTGCAGACCTGAGTTAGCCGATTACATCTTGCATTGGCCTCCCCTTCTTGCGTAGATGCATTCTTCCAAGTACTGTAGCAGCTTCTTTAAAAGGCCTCTCCTTCTGCCCTGCCCAAAATGAGAATAACATAATAAATATTCTATCTCAAATCCCCTTTAAATCTTTTATTTTACTTACTGTTACGTTTCACATAAATACTTACCTACCTATGACCCTCTGGCACTCTTATACCCCAGCTAGGGGCGTGACCAGAAACCACGGGGCCCTGATGCAACCCACCCCCCGCGACCTCCAATTTCAACAGCTAATCTGTGCCATCATTGCCCCCACACAACTGGTCCGTGCCTTCTTTGCCCCCCTCCAACATACAACATATGTAAACACACAAAATATACACAGTGATACTCACACTCCATCTCACCCCACTTACACATCCATGCTCACACACACAATTACACATCCATGCTCACACACACAATTACACATCCATACTCACACACACAATTACACATCCATACTCACACACACAAGTACACATCCATGCATATATTTATATAAATATTTTATTATATCTTTTCGTGTGACAACACTGAAGAAATGACACTCGGCTACAATGTAAAGTAGTGAGTGTACAGCCTGTATAACTCAACACAAAGCCTTTAACCCCTTCGTGACAAAGGTTGATTTTACTTTTTTTCCCCTCCGTGACAATGGCCGTTTTAACATTTCTGCGCTGCTCGTGTTTAGCTGTAATTTTCTTCTTTCCCGTTTACTGAACCCACACACATTATATATTGTTTTTTTCAGGACAAGAAGGGCTTTCTTTAGATGACATTGTTTTGATTGTATCATATTATTTACTATTAAAAAAAGTATAAAATATGGTGAAACATTTAGAAAAAAATGACTGTTTCTAACTTTTAGTTGAAAAATCTTTTACTCATCTATAAAAGGTAATGAAAAAAACTGCTAAATAGATTCTACTATTTGTCCTGAGTTTAGAAATACCCAATGTTTTTATGTTTTTTTGCTTTTTTCTACACATTATGGGGCAATAAGTACAGGTAGCGTTTTGCTATTTCAAAGCCATTTTTTCCAAATCTGGTAATTCTTCCCCCCATGTGCCATTTCGGGTATCTTTGAAGCCGGCCAATGCAATTTACCCCATCAAGTCATATATTTTTGAAAACTAGACAGCCCAGGGTATTCCAAATGCTAGTATTTTAACCCTTTCCAAGCACTATTTCTACCATCAGCCTTTGTCAAACTTTATGGTAGTAATTTGTTTGCATTTGTTTTTTCACACACAGTTTACTTCAGGTATGAATAAACAGGTTCTGGTATATGTCACTATCACAAAACACCCCAATATGTGTTTACCAACATCTCCTGAGTACAGCGATACCTCACATGAATGATTTTGCCTGGCTGTTTGGGGGCAAAATGGCCACATTTGGGGCATGCGCATTTTCAATGTTGAACTTTGACGTTTGGCGATCAACTGCCCATGCCCTATTTGGTACATCTTTGAGCCGGGCCATTTCAGTATGCCCAATAAAGTCATATATTTTTGAAAACTAGACACCCCAGGGTATTTCAAATGCTAGTATTTTAACTCTTTCCATGCACCATATCTACCACCAGTATTTGTCAAACTTTGTGGTAGTCATTTTTTTGCATTTGTTTTGTCACACACATTTTACTTCAGGTATGAATAAACAGGTTCTGGTATATGTCACTATCACAAAACACCCCAATATGTGTTCAGCAACATCTCCTGAGTACAGCGATACCTCACATGAATGATTTTGCCTGGCTGTTTGGGGGCAAAAGGGCCACATTTGGGACATGCACATTTTTCAATGTTGAACTTTGGCATTTGGGGATCCACTGCCCATGCCCTATTTGGTACATCTTTGAGCCGGGCCATTTCAGTGTGCCCAACAAAACCATATATTTTTGAAAACTAGACACACCAGGGTATTTTAAATGCTGGTATTTTAACTCTTTGCATGCACACATTTTACCACCAGAATTTTTTCAAAGTTTGCAGTAGTATTCTTTTGTGTGTATTTTTCCCCCACACACCTATGTTATGTATGAATTTACAGCTCCTGGTATATGCCGCTGTCACACGACACCCCAATATGTGTTCAGCAACATCTCCTGAGTACAGTGATACCCCATATGCATGGGTTTGTCATTTTGGGGGGGAACTAAAAGGCCACATTTGGTATGTGTGCATTTTTCTAATTGGAAATTAGATGTGTGGCCATCCTTCCCCCGGTGTTAATTGGGACCTTGTTGAACCCGGCCAATTCAATTTACCCCATCAAATCATACCTTTTTTAAAAGTAGACACCCCATGGGCATTTAATATGCCAGTATTTTAACTCTCTCCATGCGAGAATTGTTTTAAGCTAATATGCTAATTTTAGGACTTGCTCACAAAAATATATTTTTTATATATATATTTTATTTTTTTTGCCTTTTTTAAAAAAAAAAAAATTTTTTTTTTCAACTTGAAGGTTCCCCTGATAGTGACATCAGTGGGAAATTATTTTTACATTTTACTGTTTTGTTTACTATTTTTTTCTAATTATTATTAATTTTATTTTATTTTTTAATTTATTTTTACTAATCACACTGTGATTAGAAAACTGGGCTCCATTGACTTGCATGGTTGAATGCAGTACCTGTATTCAACCTGCAAGTGGAGCCAGAGTTCTCTAGAGGGTCTGAGACCGTCTAGCGAATTTTTTCAACTCTATTGTTTTTTTTTCCGGGCCGCCGCCATCTTGCAGATGGCGAAGATCACCGGCGGCTGTGACCGCTCTCCGGAGCGGTCACAGTCCATCCAAAGGTAAGTTTTTGGTGTCGCTGGATGCCTCCTGATCGAGGCATTCCAGCGACACCATTTAAGTTTAGGAGGTGATCGTTGATCGCCTCCTAAACGCTTTTAAAACGGGCGTCCGCCGCCATACAATGTATGGCGGTTGTTGACGCCCCGGGGAGGGGCCAGACATGGCCCCTGGTGCCGATCGTGGGGTTGCTGAATGCCTCGAGGTCGAGGCATTACAGCAACGCCGTTTGGGTGCAGAAAGCGAACGTAGATCGCTTTCTGCACCCGTTTAAAGACGTGCCGGTTCTGGCACGTCATTTGTCATAATCGACTTTTTTTTCGTGCCGTGCCAGAACCGGCAATTGTCATTAAGGGGTTAATGTCTAAACCTTGGCAACAAAAGTGAGTACACCCCTAAGTGGAAATGTACTGTAGATATATATATATATATATATATATATATATACATATATACCGTATTGGCTCGGATATAGGCCGCCCCCGTATATAGGCCGCACCCTAAAAGTTTGGTGCTTTTTTAAAGAAAAAGTTTTTTTCTTTAAAAAAGCACCAAAAAATAAAAAATAAACATTCTGCCACTCTGTCTCCCCCCCCCCGAGATATGCTGCCACTGTCCTCCTCCCCCCGAGATATGCTGCCACTCTGTCCCCCCCCGAGATATGCTGCCACTGTCCTCCTCCCCCCGAGATATGCTGCCACTGCCCCCCCCGAGATACGCTGCCACTGTCCTCCTCCCCCCCCGAGATATGCCACTCTGCCCCCCCTCCCCGACTTACCGGAGCAGACTCCCGGGTGTCTTGCGGGGCCGGCGGGGGCATCTACGCAATACGCGTATACAACCGGAAGTTGTATACGCGTATTGCGTAGATGTCCCCCGCCGGCGCCCCGCAAGACACCCGGGAGTCTGCTCCGGAAAGTCTTGGGGGCAGAGGTAAAACGCATCGTGTGGACGGTCACCGGCTGCGGCGATGCGGGTAAACAACCCGGAGGCTGTTTACCCGCATCGCTGCAGCCGGTGACCGTCCAGACGATGCGCTTAGACAACCTCCCGTGCCGGCACCCCCCCCAACCCCCCCCCGGTGGAAAGTGCCTGCAGGGGAGGCTGTCTGAGGACATCCAAGAGTAGGATGCAGGTCCCCTGCACCGCTGCGGGGGATCTGTATCCTAACCCCGCTGCCTGCCCGGGCGCTAGACCTCGAATATAGGCCGCACCCCCACTTTAAAGACTTAAAGTGGGGGGAAAAAGTGCGGCCTATATTCGAGCCAATACGGTACATATACACACATATACATACATCCCACCTCCCACCCCCACTTACCTATCACTTCCTCTCTCGGTTTCACCACGGGGTCACTTGACGTCACGCAACCCCCAATATGTTTCTGTCTCCCCATGCCAGTTCAACATAGTTTAGAAAGGGCCCTTCCGACCTGGATCGGTGTGGTCTGTCGTTACACCGCTGACCCCAACCTTCACATCCTGGAAGCCTCCTGGAGCTTTACTGCAGCGATGACTGCAGCCATGTGATGTCATTGTGTAAATATGGATACCCAACCTACCATTCAGAAAAGCTGTTTATTGACAAAAATAAGATCACCTGAGGCACCCGACGTCAGCAGAGGATTTCTCCACCCCACATGGTCCGAAGCCCAGATGGGATAGGCCACATTGGACTGCTGTGAAGAAACGGTATACACCGCCCTGTCACAGCCAGAGGGAACCAAGAAGTAAGGACACCAATGGAAAACATCATGTATGTTTCTAGCTCACTAAGTCACTTATCACCTTACACCTTACTAACTATACCACCATTTAAAAAGAAAACCAAGTTCAACCTCACACTAGGAGACAAGGCTTAGAATTGGTATCTAAACCACCTACAGACAATGGGCTACAGCGCCCCGCTTTAGGTTCACCAACTCTTAGCTTGCACCCTATTACCTCTGCCGCTCTCTCCTTCTGTGTTCCCCAAGACCCTTGTGTGCTCCGCCACCCCCTCATTTATAGATCCATGCTATAATTCCATATATTGTATAGCTACCCCCCCCTTTCCTTAGATATCAGTTGTGCGGGTTTCTATACATTTTTAGACAATAGGATCTCTGCGTCAGGCGCGTCACTCGCAGTGACTGAAGGCGTCACCTTTTATTGATTAATGGGATGACTTTCATCCAGAAAACACCGGACATGCAACATTCATAAGCGTCCTCCATAAAGGCCACAGGAAATACAAATTGTCTGAATCATCCGCTTGGGACGCAAGCGAAATATCTAATGAATACACCAGGTCAGAATCTTATTACATTAGAAACACGTCAAACAGTCAAACATTGTTAAAGAACTCTTATGGTTAACACATTTTTGTGCACAGTTTGCAAAATTGTCTTGTCACCATAGCAACCAATGAAATGATCTTGCTGATTGGACCAATGCATTTTGTTGCTATAGCGATAAGAGCACCTTTGAAACTTTTTATCAGACTCACTTTTTATACATAATTCCCCCAAACTGAAGAGAGGAGGCCAGGTTAGAAATGAAAGCTGTCTACGGACATATAGAAAGGACTGAAGTGTTTTTTGGAACTTTTGGGTTAATGATCGGCGTCTTCACTTCCTCTCTCCACTTTCTGTAAAGGAACTGAAACTCTGATCACCAAAAAACAGGAAGAAAAAGACAGTGCGGCTCCCATCCGTTCAGATATACAATGTATCACTGATACATAGAGAGTAGATAATAGATGCATGATAGATATATAATAATAGCCATATAACAGATAATAGGATACATATATGAGATATAGATAATAGAACAGATAGATTATATATATATAGATAGGAGATGTATGATATATATATATATATATATATATATATATATATATATAATTATTATGTAAGAGATGATATATATATATATATATATAATAGATAATAGAATAAATATGATATATATAGAGACAATAGATATATATAGATGGGAGATGTATTTAATTAATTATATGAGATATATAACAGAGACTGATGATATATAATAGGATAAGTTTATGAGATATAGATAATAGAAAATATATATTTAGATATATGATACATATAGATAGGGTATATGATTATTATATAATAGATGATACATATAATGGATATATAACAGACAGATGATAGATAATGGTATATGAGATATAGATGATAGAACAGATATATTATATATAGATATATGATACATATAGATAGAGGTATATAATTATTATATAATAGATGATACATATAATGGATATATAACAGACAGATGATAGATAATGGTATATGAGATATAGATGATAGATATTATATATAGATATATGATACATATAGATAGAGGTATATAATTATTATATAATAGATGATACATATAATGGATATATAACAGACAGATGATAGATAATGGTATATGAGATATAGATGATAGATATTATATATAGATATATGATACATATAGATAGGGTAGATATAATAGGCAGGCATATATATGGCTCCTTAGCCGGATCCCGTGGCTCTGGTGAGTGACCCCCGAGCTGCCCCTAGGATATATTGCCCGTGCCAGCCGCCTCTCCCCGGGCAGTTTCCTGCTGCTCCCGGATGTCTCAGGCCCAGGCTCCTCCCGCTGACAGCCGGCTGGGAGCTGCACGGAGCGGAGACGGACTGCGGGGTGAGTGAGGGGCTCCGGGGTTAGTTACTGTCAGCTGTCCCTGCAGAGGCGATTCCCGGCCGGGTCTCGTTGGACTAATGCCCCGCTGTGTGAGCGCTTCTCCCCCAGCCTGTCATACCCCCGGCGGGCGGTTACTTTATCCCGGCAACCGGACAGCGTTTGCCGCTCTCTGGCTGGGGAGTTCTCGGTTGTTATTCGCGTGTTATTTACGGTTCGTTCCACGCAGGACCGTGACAACCACGCGAGTATAATCAAATCATCTCGGGTATATAAGGGGTTAAAGCAGCACAATTTAACCCCCCCCCCCCCAAAGAACCCATTTACACCATTTCTGGCAGTCGGTATCTCTACACCGCGCTGTCCGGGAGACAGGACTCAATGAGTTAATAATCGTTATATTTTTAACATAGATGAATAACCCCTTATGGCCCTAAGTCGATTGACCCTTTGTTTTATATAATAAGCACATAATGTCATAGAACTCACCTCTTTGGTACTGAAGGGGTTACTCCTTTCCAACTTTAGAGGGCTTAACCGTTTAGGTGCCAGTGGCCAAGCTGACACTTTGTATTGTATTCCAGAGGGGGGGTGTCTGGGGCTTAAATGGTGACAATAACTGTGAACTTGGGCTTTCTGGAATTATCATTATTTTTATTATTACATTTCATTTATCGGCCAAACTGCAGATTCTGTACCAGGGTGGATTTGTTTTAAATCAAGTCGATTATAAAACACTGGTCAGTAAGACTCGATTTAAGTCATGATTTTTAAATGTAAAGACTCATCCTTGCTGGTTGTTATAATCTTTAATATTTGCCAGCAGATAAAGATTTCATATTTACAAAAATAACTTCAGATCAGAACCGATTTTACCTTAATGGGTTAATCATTCATATTTGGAGAACTGCTTAAGTAGTTATATTTAACGGAAACAATAACATTATATAATTATAATTAAATATTCTTGTATTTGTTTAAACGTCAATGTTTATTAACTGAAGGGGTTAAACAAAATATTGTCAAAAAAACAACAACAAAACTTAAAGCATCAGCTGGGTCCCCGTGAAGAACATAAAAGTCGTCTTCTTCTTCTTCATTCTCTTGTTTGTCTGTAATCTGGATGTTATCTCAGTTTGGATAATTTGTATTAATCTAACTAGTTTACCAAAAATGTAAATTATTGCATAAATATAAAGCCTTATTCTACTAACTAAACTCTTTTTTTTATACAGGATAACCTTTGAACTATAATGTATCTTACATAGGAAACTACCTTTTAGATAGACTTTTTCCCCAAAAAGCATTTCATTAAAATATATTTAATTAAAAGTCAAAGAAATCCAATTTAAATGAAAAAAAAATCCTATCTTTTTTTTAATTATTATTGTTATAAAAAAAAATCATCAATTTTTTTATCCACCCTGTTTTGTACAAGCGAACAATAACGCGATGGAGTATAAGATCTGCTGGTATGGAAGGAGGTGAGGGCTCTGTACTCATGATTTTAAAATCATTTCTTCTCTTTATAGAGACGCCAAATGATTTAACTATTAAACTGCCAACGCGAAGATGCTTCTCACGCAGTGGATGTAAAATAAATTCCACCTGGGCTGTTATTCCAACCTGAAATCTGAGCTTCTTACTCCGTCCTGAGAATTCTCATCAGACCGGCTTCCTAAGGTGAGTATATTCTGCGTCCATAACGGTAGCAGAGTCCGGCACAATCAATATTTCTGGTGATTTCCCTCAAACTGACGCAGATACTCCCCTAAAAACTTCAGAAATTGTGTTTATCTAGATTTTCGCTGAGATAAGTGAGTAATTTTGTGTGATTTTATTGAGCTGGTACATGAATAGAGCCACTCATTCAACTGGAGATAAAACTACACGGCAGATAATGGAATGCAGAGTGTGAAGGCAGGCCTATGAGCGCTTAGAAATCCGGCATAGAAATTGGTTAAGAACCATTTGCCCATCTAGTCTGCCAATTTTTACCCTTTACCACTTCTGCTGAGAGGCTGTTCCACTGATTGGCCACACTCTTGTGCACTGTGAACAATGTAATGTAAGATGAAGACACGCTGGTTTCACAAGTCAGACAAATCGGTTTTAGTAAAAATAAATAAATGAATTCTGAAGTAAAGTGGTAAAAAGGGAGAAATTGGCAAAAAGATTCCAATGGTCACTATGGAAACTGCATCACCTTTACAGCCAGAATCTGGCGAGTTAGCGTCGCTAATAAATTGGAGCTAAATGTGTGCGTTTCTGCAAAAATAACTGCTCGTGCAAAGGGGGTTTATCTAAGTCCGGATCCCCGTGATGCTGACCGTTAGAAAACATACTTTTTGTTCCAGAAAGAGAACATAGAACTCCGCAGAAACCGGCATGTGTATAAACATTACGCTTTCTGTACGTTATATATGTTGAATCGTACTGTATATATGTTGCTTTATAAAGTAGATACTTTACTTTGGCGGTAGGTGAGTGGATAAGCAGTCCATACAGGGCATAGTCTTCCTAGTCGGTAACAATGAGTGAATTCTATTCCGTGTCCTCCTCCCAGGGCTGTCTGCGAGGTTCCATGGCTTGGCTAGAAAACCCAAAGGAGAAGCTGCTTGTATCTGAGCAGGCGATTGTGCTGCTGTCCTGCGCCTTGTCCTTCCTGGGCTCTGCGCTCATCATCTTCACCCACATCCGCTGGCCGGAGCTCAGAAGTCGGCCCCGTCAGCTGCTCCTCTACCTGTCCGTGGCGGACTTGCTGTCTGCCGCTTCTTACTTCTATGGAGTCCTACGGGATTTCAGCGGCCCCAGATGGGACTGCGTAGCCCAAGGCGCTGTCTCCACTTTCTCCAACACCAGCTCTTTCTTCTGGACGGTGTCCGTGGCCATCTACCTCTATATCACCATCGTGCAGTCTCAGCAAGCCTTAGCGGATCACATGATATACTGGTTCCATTTAATCAGGTACGTTCACGCGCAGTATGGCTCTATTGGTGTATTAGTATATATATATATGTTATAATGTATATTATATATATATTCCTATGTAAATATTAGCAGGTTTCTTCTTTGAAAAGTTTTAAGAACGTCTCTAAAATATTTAGAACGTCATCATGTCATTGAGTAAATATTGTGTTACTATTTGCAGGGTCGGAAGTAGAAATAGTCAACATTTTGCACAAAAAAAAAAAAATTAAAGAATGTCACTTCCAACCTTTTTTAGGTCATTTTGTGGATATTTTTTGTGTTTTTACTTCCCGCTTTGGCTTTTGTTTTAGAGAGTTTTGTTTTAGAGAGTTCCGCCAGAACATGACAGCCGCGTAGAAATTCACCTTCTACTGTTACATAGGAATTTTCTAAGAAAACCAATTTCTGGAAGTTCCCTTTTCTAGTTAGAAATTTAGCATCAATATTGGGACCTGCAGAATCGAGTTATAAACAGCCGAGAACACGATCTTAAAGCAAATGTTTAATATATACAGTCTTAATACCCTAACATCGTAGACAATACAGGATCATTACAATAAGATCAATAAATCAAACTTTATGAAAAGCCTCAGTCACTGATGAACAATTCTGATTTTATGTAAATCACGTATAATATATCAGAAGGGTTATACGAAAACATCCTCTTTCTAGATCAGACATTAGACGGGGCTGAAGAAAACAGGAACTCTTATGCTTAAAAAAAAATAAAAAAAAAAAAAAAAAATTCTGAACGCCTGTTCACAGCAACATAAAAAAAAAAAAAATCCTTACATTTTATTTTAAGCCATTCAGCAGCTATCCCACATGCATTGCAAAACGTGCTTGCCTTATTCTATATGTAATAATAAGTCCAAAGATAAATACATTCTAACGGAATGGTGTCTAGAAATGGAATTCCACTTAATTCCAGGGGCCGCGGCTTGGTTACAATATGTGGAGACTGGAAGCGTTAATGTGGGAACACGCCACAAAACGACTTCCCTTATTCATACATAACATTAATTACACGTTGTTAATCTTGTGATTTTAAGGTTAAAATTGGAGGATTCTTTTATTTCGGATAGTTGCCTGAGGCTTGTTTCAGATTTCAGCAGCAGTCTGTGAGTCACAAGAAACGAAAAAGGATGGGAATTTAATATTGGGGGTGGGAGCCAATAGTCTGAATTTTCATTATATATATATATATATATATATATATATATGTGTGTGTCTGTAAATTGTCTGACTCCAGTTAACAAGATCCAGTGAAAGAGAACCCAGGCTACCTATCAGGCTAGTATTTATTATTATTTATTGTTTTATATAGCGCCATCAAATTCCGTAGTGCTGTACGATGGGTAGACAGGACATAACGAGTAGTATGTAACATAACAAATTGACTTACAGAGACAACAGGTGAGGAGGTCCCGGCTCAAAGGAGCTTACAATCTATTGAATTTAAAGTATGGGATGTGGTTTTGTGATCAAATATAAAGTAGATATAATTTTGCCTTGATAACTGCTATTGTGATTACATTATTGTATTTTTACATTTTTTTAGGAATGTATGCCTATTTAAAAATCTTCGGAAAAGGCTGTTGAATATTTAGCATATTAAAATTGCAGTCTAGAAATTATCTAGATAATTGATTTTTTTTTTAACTCTCAGTTTATTGGGGATACACAATAGCAAATTAAGTACGCCATAACTAATACCGTGCGTAACAGTTGTAGGCAAGAGAGTTCCTTTAAATATTTTTTCTTTAAATGTAAAAAAAAAAAGTAATCAAAGAAAGCTTGACTTAATTGCAAAATGCAGACTAATGCCAGATTTACTACAATAGCTCCATAGTATCGGGAAACGAGCTGATTCTTTGTTGATTGACCCAGTTTTGTTTGGTAGGAAGGTTTGTAGCAAATAACAAAGTGTGCCTTCTACAGAAAAGCAAATTAATCAAGATTATTGTGCTGATTGTCAAACGTGTGGTTAAGTGCGCTGTCAACGTGTCAGTTTGTTCTAGGTAAACACTCCAGAATGATGTCATATTTCCAGAATACTTAGCGCAATACTGCCCCGTCTGGCGGGTTTAGTCATTGCATGTAGGACTGGAAAAATGAGTGACTCTAATGCCAAATAATTTTATTTTTAAAGGTGTTGCAACATGTTTTCTACTTTAAATGAAAACATAATTAAGAACTAGATCTTGGGGTTTTCTCCTCAAATTGCAGATTACTGGAGAACTTTCCTGCAATAACAGTTGGAATGCGGTGGAATGTACAGATTTATCTGGGGTTCAGGGGTAGATCATTGATCTCTTAACGCTGGGTTCTGTCCCACTAACCCTGCCTCCCTCTCCCATCACGCATGTAGAGGAATAGCCGAGGTTCTGGGAAAAAGGAACTGATGACAAATTTTATTTTTTTACCTTCTGACTGATGTAGGGTTGTGGAACTTGCTCCAATTCCTCACTTTAATTACTCTGTCTCATTTTTAAGGCAAAGTAAACAAACATACAAGTTAGGGAAAATTAAATAGAAAATACCCCAAAACAGCTGAAACAATTAATATATAAATGTAAATTACGGCTGACGATCTTCATCCTACGGCATGAGCCCAATAGGTGGCAGTGCTCAGACAATGTGAAAATCCCCGCTATTCGCTTGTCTCATTTGCACAAGATAAATCCGTGTATAAAATGCATATCAGAATAAGCTTTTTTTACTATTTATTTAATAAGAATGGTATACAAAATGATGAGTTTATGGTGATCAGTAGGAAACGTGTATGGTGAACAGGGTCCCGCAGCTTGTATTAACTCAAGATTTAACCCTTTAAGGACAATGGGCGGTCCCTAAACCCATTGAAAACAAAGCATTTTGAGGCCGTACATGTACGGGCTTTGTCATTAAGGGGTTAAAGTAATATAAGCTTTCTGGACCTCAGACGACTCTTCAGATTTGCTGAACGTTTATGATTCTTGACTTATTTCTCTCTGTTGGCCCAACGAGAACTGTTGTTGCCTTTGACTAAAGACTGCATGCAAGAAGAAAGCCACAAATGAAGCTGATTTTGGGTGACGGCCCGTTCTATGTGCTGTGCGTAAAATTATTGCCCAATCTTAGAGAAACAAAGCCATCCCGTAGCATTGTGGGTTTTTAAAAACACTAAACTAATCATTTCCCTGCCTTTTCCTCCGCAGTTGGGGCGTCCCGTTGGTGATCACAGTGGCCGCTGTCTCTCTGCAGAAGATCGGCTATGATGCTTCCTACGTGTCCGTGGGCTGGTGCTGGATAAATATCGATGCCGAGGACCGGCTTCTGTGGATGTTATTGGCCGGGAAGTTGTGGGAGATCCTGGCGTATCTCATTCTGCCTGTACTCTACATCCTCATCAAGAAACACATCGGAAGAGCGGTACCGAGCCACCACTTTGGGTCTTTTTCATACAGTTGTTTCCATGTTGGGCACCGCTTTGCGTATGAGGAGTACCCATTGTGCTCGTACACAACGTGTGCCTTTTTTGAATAGTGGCGATAATATTGGTTTGCAGGATAAGAATTAAACAGAGCCCAAGGATTCTCAATATGTATGGCCTGGCGGAGAGAAGAGAAATGGGAGATGTGATAGAAACATTTAAATACTAAAGAGATTTTACAAAGTAGAGAATTGAGGTTTTTTATTTCAAAGGAGGAGACAGAGAGGTCGTAATCTAAAACTAGAGGGTCACAGGTTTACTTTACTCAGAGGGTGATAGATAAGTGGAACAGCCTCTCAGGAGAAGAGGTAGATGATAATACAGTGAGGGAATTGAAACATGCATGAGATAGGCATAAAGCTATCCTGTATTTAAGAGAAGCCCAAGGACTGATTAAGGTCTGAGTCTTTACATCCGCAAAGTTTGGCAGACTAAACGTGCTGAAGTGTTCTTATCTGCCTTCAAAGTCTACTGTTTTCATGTTAAGTCTTTCTTTAAGCATTTACTTGGCCATGAAGACGCGAGATAAGCTGCAGCATAGAAGATCTGTGGTTTCTGAGACTGATAAGTGTATCATTTAGGATATCATGGAACTGTTAGAATTTAAGCAAATAAGTGCTGACCTTACTTATGAGGCTGTAAATGAGTTTTTGTATTTGTTACATTTTCCTGAACGCCAGTGGCTAGAAAATCTTGGGGAGCTAACCGCAGTTCTTCCGTAGATTTAGGCAGCCTTGGTTGCGTCTGTCTCTTCATATAACCCCGGACAGACTCTGCTGAAGAAAGCAATGACACAAAAGAGATAAGTGATGTTTTTGTAAGGACTAACATCAATTTTGTTTTCTTTCTCCAGCACGCGGCTCTGTCCGAGTACCGCTCGATTCTATCGGCTGCTCCTGTGTACCAACCCAGGACCATTGCTGATAAGAAGCTAATCTTCATCCCAATTATTTTCATCTTCCTTCGCATCTGGAGCACCATACGATTCATCCTGACCCTCTGCGGTTCCGCAGCCGTGCATAACGTCATTCTGGTCATTCTTCACGTAAGCAAAACCTCGTGGTGTTTTATATTTTTTTGTTAAGCACTCCCGATGGTTTTCTTGCCGAGAGTGACTCTTCATTTGTGCAAACCTTTTTATATATAATATATATAAAATGTATAACGTATAGTAATATATAATGTATAGTAACCACAGCTATAGATTTTACTCCTGCCTTCTTGGTGTGTGTGTTTGCGTGCTGGAGAATTCAGACACGTTTTACTTGTGTGTTTATACTAATGCGTATATATTGTTACTTGCAAAAGCCCTTAAATTCTTAAGTTAGTGACAAAAAACGTGGATGAGTGAAACCTATTGATTTCCGCTAACCTTGCCATATCGGCTAACCAACTTTTTGATTTTGTTTTCAGGGTGTTGGAAACACGTTCCAGGGAGGCGCCAATTGCATCATGTTTGTGCTGTGCACGCGTGTTATCAGGTCACGTCTCCTGGCGTCACTGAGATGCTGCTGTTGCAAGCCTTGCGCTTCTGACTGCACACAGAACGGCGTGTCTGGAGGGCAGGCGTCCGGCTACGGCTCCACCGCAGAGACCGAGAGAGAGAAGTGGTCGACCCACCTGCCAAGCACTTGATCTTGTTTCTGTGTCCCGAAATCTGCTTTGTTAGAATATCTCTGGGTATTTTGTACACATTTTGTCGTCTTATTCCTACTCAAAAGGATTTTAAGACTTCCTAAACTACAGGATATTAACGTCCATGCCAAAGTGGAGTGGCGCTCCTTCAGGGTGAGCGGACATTCGGTTTACCTTGTGTCAAGACAAGAAACTAATATTTCTCTGTGTTTTGAAGCACATCCTTCAGGGAAATGCAATAGGATACCTTTTTCTATTCGATATGGGTTTGGACGGATTATACTCAATAATGGTGGTCCGTTCAGAAGTATCTTTCTAGTTTACAATCCGTGGGGTTCTGCTATCACTGGCAGAACATGAACGTAGCAACTAACGTTGATCTTTTATTGTGTGTTCACAAAGTGACCTTGCTGATGACACCTCCTTTCCAAATAATAATGCGTACATAAAATTATGTTCCTGAGAGCAATACTTTTGTTTAAAATGTTCATCCTGTTTTAATGTCTGTCCTCTCAATCTGTTGCCGTATTTATAATATCGCTCATACGATGAGGCTTTGCACATTTGTACTGTTGGTGAGCCGTGAAGACCAACGCTAAAACCCGTTTACTATAAGACTACCGGCGGGTAGCTGCCGTGCCGTGGTAGATCTACAAACTCTCCATGAAGCCGAGCCATCCCAAAATAATCTTTGGTTATTTTTAGGAGCCTTTTGATCATAAACAGTTGAGGAGCGCTACCTATTACTCTGCTCTACAGCATTTTATAGAAGAATACGATGCCCCCAGATAACTGTATAACCATTATCTAGAATTAACGTCTGACATAACATTGTTACAAAATGTTGGTGAAAGGTAAAAAAATGAATGTGAACGCTTATTTCTGCAGCTAGAGATAAAGATCAGTCTTAGGTATACGAGATACTTTCACTTAAATATTGATGATCTATCGGGATGTTTTGACTTCGTTTATGGGGATTTTTTCTAGGCTGTTTTTGAGGTTAGAAATGTTCGTGTAATGTTTGATAGCACTCGCTAGTTATGTCCTTTGGTACTTTCTACTATCTTTAAATGCGTTGTAATCGTGTTAAATATAGGGCTGGGAAGTCCATATGGTTTGTAGTTACATAATAATAAAAACAGTGTTAAAGTGGTTGATTAAACCAGAAAATTCTGAGAATTAAGATCAATCTGTGACTTTTGTGGAAAATCTGTGACATGTGTATGATCTCGTAGTAGCGATCCTTTTGAATGGCTATTTAACGAGCCGGTGAGGACCCCGAGATCGACGGGAGCTATACGCTAAGAACCTGATCTATATGCTGTCATAGCAGAATGTGTTGGCGCATCTATAGATCCTGCTGGAGATGTATCTGAAATGTTACGTCAAGCTTCTCCAGAGCTGGCAATAGCGATTCTCATGGTGAATAGCGCTTCCATTTTTAACTAAGGAGAAAAGCAAATGAAGTGCCTCTTTTGCTTAAAAAAAAAAAAAAATGCTGAACCTGTGCTGATCCATTGGACCGTCTTACCAAAAATATTAAATAAAAACATTTTGTACTCAGTTATGTTTCATGTTGTGAATCGAGGTGGGGGGGGCGGGGGTTGCGTTACATTCCAAGATCTTCTGCATCACACAATCCTAGATAAATACAGTTTACTTCGTACATGACTTCAGTGACTATCAGTGACATAATCTGTTTGGATTGTAATCTCTTTTAGGAGTACTATTTGTAATTATGGGGTATAATCATTTCACACACCCTTACTCCTCCTCTGCTGATGGGAATATGTTTGATAACTATGAACTTTGGAAGAGACAATGAGGAAATCAGAATTTAATTGCAGAGTGCGCTTCTGTGTCATGCGGCAATGCGGAACACGCTGCCACCGCATGCAGAAACCAGGGGCGATTAGAGGCACGTGGCGCCCAGGCCCCCGCCCCACACGTGTGTCTGAGACGCACATACACCACCTGCTCTCTGTACTCTTATCTTCCAGGCACATGGGTATGTGTTACCGTGCTACTAGTGCGGGGGTCGCATGAAGTTGTTTTACGTGACCCACTGAGCCATAGCGTTAAGACAGCATTATCCCTGTCTTGAAGTTTCCTGCCTTCCTGTCATCCACCAATATGAAGGCCGTCCGAACCAATCAACAACAAACAGCAACGTAACAGAGCAGAGATACATCAATGGAAAGGAGCAGTAACATTGTAACTATCACTATGGCGTAACATTAAGACCACCTTCCTAATACTGTCCCCCTTTTGCCACCAAAACAGCCCTGATCTTTGAAGGTGTGATGTGGTATCCGGCACCAAGACATTAGCAGCTGAAGTTGCGAGTTCAGCCTCCATGGATGCATCCGGGTGTCGCGTGTTCTCCAGGTAAGTATCCACGTGATGTAAAAAAACAAAAAAAATAGCCTCGGACCAGGTGACCTTCCTCCATTGCCCCGTGGTCCAGTTCTTATGCTCACATGCCCATTGTAGGCGCCTTCGGCACCCTGGCTGGTCTACGGCTACAGAGCCCCATGCGCAACAACCTGCGATGCACGGTGCGTTCTGACACCTTTCTATAGGAACCAGCATTAGCTTTTTCAGCAATTTGAGCGACAGCAGCTCGTCTGTTGGATATGACCACACGGGCCAGCCTTCGCCCCCCACGTGTATCAATGAGCCTTGGCCGCCCATGACCCTGTCACCGGTTCACCGCTTTTCCTTCCTTGGACCATTTTTAATAGATACCGACCACCGCAGACCGAGAACAACTTACAAGGGCTGCAGATTTGGAGATGCTCTGACCCAGTTGTCTAGACATTACAATTTGGCCCTTGTCAAAGTCACTCAGATCCTTACTCTTGCCTAAGTGTTCACTTGCTGCCTAATATATCTCACCCACTGACAGGTTCTATGATAAGATTATCAGTGCTATTCACCTGTCAGTGGTAATAATGTTATGGCTGATCGGTGTATATTGCTTATTTTAACAAGCAATTGAAATAAATAGGTTTATTTAGTGTAGAGAACTGTAAAATATATTACGTTCTTTCAGCCTCATTAACTATATTAAGTATGGGTTCCTCTGCATGTTTGTTATTACAGTGCTTTATCTTTTATCAATAAATGCAAAATTGCTGACAGTCTTAAACAAAATGATAATCACTTCCGTCAATCAATAATTACTGTTACTGATTATGTTAACATAAAACAAAACGTTTGCAGACAGTCCTTGTTGGCTGCTTTCCTAGTTTCATAGATCGTACACAGGTGATCTATGTGAGATGATCCTGGTTTTAATCATTTCGATTCAGTTTATTTAAAGAAAACCATTATTTGATGCGTCTCCAGAAAACAGACCCACAAGTTGGAGATTGTAAAGGTGCTGTTTCCATGCTTCGTTCCTAATTTTTGCAGGAGGCATTATATTGATATCATAGAACGAAAAAATGCTCCTTAAAAGTTGTGGTGTTTTTATAGGATTAAACCCATAGAGAAAATAATAAAATGTCTGATCTGCTAAGGATTATTTGGTGGAACAGCACCTTTAGAACAGACACACTCATCACAGTCATCGTCAGTAGAAGATATCTTTTTTTGCACCAGGAACAATTTGAGAGAGAAGTTTAGGTTGGAGTTCAGAGCTTTCTGACTATTCAAAGATCTGAAAAGTATCAAATAAATGAATAAAATAAATGTAACACATAAGAGGAAATCAATCGACAAGCAAGACGCTGGTTCAGGTGACAACCATACAGGGAACTAATTTAATTTAAGTCACACTTCTATAAAATACACAATGCGATTGTGGCGAACATCTAACTGAAACCTGGTTGCCATTCCTGAACCAGCTTCCACCGTCGTTTACTCAATGAGTCTGGAGCAGAGGCGACCACCTTGGTACATGTACTGGGGGATCAACTTCTAAACAAGAACACTCGCCTTCCTAAATGTATCTAGTGTGTGGCCAATGGCTATCCTAAACTGTGCGGCCAGTGAGTAGCCATCCTCTGTGTGCCCATTCACAGTAAATTAATTAATGCACTGATTTAAGGCTGGAGTCCAATGAGGACAAATGCTTCCTGGATTGTCCTTTACACGCAAACAATAAAGGCATCTAATATTTATACCAAAGAAGCCATCGTAGTGATGTAATTGATGCCAAATATGTGTGTGCAGTGTTTACTCCAAAATATATAGTAGTTTCAAATTAATAATACGATATATATATAATTGTTAGGTCCTGAAAGAGGTGGGTCCTGTAGCTTCCCTCGTCTGTACTACGGGTTATATAATATGCATGATTATTAACATCACTCTATGAGACACGAAAAACAATATTATTATATATGAAGTGAAACAATCCCAAGGCAGGGAAAATATTAACATCATTCCCTGTATCTGCATTATCAACATATACCAACATATACCTTGTAGATGATCCACAAATTATAAAATGATAATAATAAATTATAAAAAAACAACTCCTTGCAATAAGACCATAGCTGGGTCAGGAAATGTATGCGGGATAAAAATCAGGACAGACTAAGGCATGGCAATAAGTGGAGCTTGGAGGTGAGGAGTGAGGAGATGTGGTGTGGTATGGTATGGTATGGTAGCATCCAAGACAAGACCAAGGGCCGATTAAGGTTAGAGTCTTTACATCAGGAAAAATAAACAGACGGATGGGCCAAATGGTTCTTATCTGCCATCAAGTCTTGTGTTCTGTCAAAAGGTCACTATTTTATTTTTCTGAGGCTTTACTCACCATAAGAGGACATGTGGCCTCTTCCTTCCCATTGGGAAGGGGGGATCATCGGGGGGCCAGATTGTGTACAGTCTCTTTCCGAAGAGGTAGTGGTGGCCAAAAGGCTCAAATTTAAGGAGAGAATTCCGACAATTTGAACGCACAAAAATTACAGGTGTTTATATTGATAATTGGAATTTGTTTCTTTAAATCTCTCTCTCTTCCATGTCATGGTATTTTGTGTGCCAAGTAAAGGAAACTAACCCAAGGAAACAGGATTTACTCAATGAACCATGTCCTGCAATGACATCACTAACATTTATTTAAATGGAGAGCGAGTTGAAAAGTGTAAGGATTCATCCACTGTCCATCTTTTCTTCACCTGTCTTAGGGAGATTCTGTTTAGTAAGGAAAATGTTGCTTGGATGTTGTAGAGAATCATCCGTTCTCTTTAAATGTCTCTAAGCGTCATAGGGTTTGACAGATGCCTCTTGTTATTGCCGCGTACCTCCTATCTCTCTATGGCTTTGGCCGAATCCACCAAATCTAACCTAATCTTTACAGTGGCACCTATATAGAATTATACAGCTTAGAATGTTTTTAGCTTATGTCTGTATTTTTTGACATGTGTAAATGATATGATTAAAATTAGACCATTAAGTTTCTGCTAGTTGTCTTTTTCTTGACAGATAAGTGAAGAACTCGTAGTTTGTTCTATAGTAGTCATCATACAAATTTGGTGTAAAAAATATTGTATATTTAAACCAAATATTCAGAAATGAAAATCTCTGGTTAGAAGCACAAGCTATAGAAAGCATACATACTGTGTAAAACTAATCAATTATAGGTCATCTTCATGTAACCCACCCTGTTATATGGACCATACCAACATGATCATAGCTGTAGAGTAATGTCTATAACATTGCTTAAACCTGAAAGAATATCAGCTCAGGTGAACCTGGACGCTGAGGACATGCTGGCAGGGTGTGTACATTCTGTTGGCAAAGGGAAGATGTTTTATTAAACTCAGAGCCTCAGAGTGTGTCGGAAATCAAGGCATCCCAGGAGCAATCGCAAAGGTAAGTACAAACATCACACATAAATAATCAACTAACAAACACACCATTGCCAGCCGCTCACACACTCTGCATGGAAGGAACCTACAACGTTTGTGTAGGATTTTAAGAAATGGAGCAAGCGTTGCTGGTTGTAAGGACCTTACTGACTTATCTTAACATGTTTTCATTATCATTACTTGCTGGAAGATCCTAAAGGGGATTATAATGCGTCACCTTGAGCGTGTGATCTTTGGGGTCAGCTGGTGAATGTATATGTGATTTAGATTACCATGGTTTTCTTGTAACACTGTTAAAAGGCAACAGCCCCCCTGTTTTTAAGTGTTAAGGATTTACTAACAAAGTGAATTTGTAAAGTTGTGAAAGAGAACTCAGTCTAAGTAAGAGTGGACCCCTGGACATAAATCGTTTAGTTGCATAATTATTGCATAATTTCTGCTTTTAACAGACATGTTTCATGGCAGTAGGTAACATAAGTGTACAAATACATTAATCAGCCCTCGTAGCACTGCAGATCCATATGGCACATGAAGCATATGTTACTCTACATATTTGAATGTAAGCTTGCAGAAACGGGGCAGCTGCTTTTCTTCCAATATGCCTTAACGTGTGTTAGTGTTATTGTAAATGTTATGAATGAATGTAAAGTGCATTGGCTCAATAAAAGGTATCCACCTTGACCAGACCCAGAAATGGCACAAATCACACTGTTCATTGACACTGGGTTTAGAACATGTGTGGATTTTGGATTTGCATCACTCAAAATGCTACAGGGGAAGACTCTGTTTTTTGGTGGGAGATCTGGGTTGGCCATTTGGTTCACGCATCTCCTTGAAGACCCTCTCCTTGACCAAGAAGGTCCATCCCTTCCCAGACTTCCCAAACTGAAAAAAATTAATACCGATATACAGAGCAGTGATCTATGTATACTTAACACTCCAGTACTGGTAGAAGGACGGTGAGGCAGTAAGAGGGGCACTTTCCTCCTGCCCGCTAGACAGTGTCAGCAAAAGTTCCATGAGTCTTCTGCTTTTGATTTTGCCTTTACCCCTACCTGAAAAAATATCCCCAGATGCCCATATATCAGTAGAATGGTGGAAAATGGTTTTACTTTTTAGCACGTCCAAGAAAAAGCCACACACTGCTTCCTCCGCTTCTCCCTTTGACAATTCCTGAAAGTAAAAGTGTTAAAAATATACCAACTTCTTTAATGTTTAATTGACTTAAAGATCCTGTATACTTTATGCTGCCAACGCATTAAAATGTTTCCAGTAGTTACCAAATAATTGTTTATCCTGCGTGCATTTACTATAGAGATTGGCTGTGATCCAAGGGTGCAAAAAACAACTAATGTCCCTTGAATTGATAACACGACCAAAGTACAGAACAAAGTCTCTCTTGCTCTTTCTCACTTTTCCTGCAGTTTTGATCAGCAGCATCTGATTGCTCCCCGAGTCCAATGGATCCGCAAGAACGTGTAGAGGAGCCTGAAGAGAGGAAGGGGGTAAGTTCATGGGAATTCACCCCCCAAATATAAGCCAGGAGTAGAGAATGCAGGGAACATGGCAGCCCTCGCTGCTTATTACAGATTCTAAAGTTATATATTACATGCTACATATGTTTATAGTCCTTGACATTTCTAAATTTGTATATATAGTAGGCTAAGAATTAATATGCTATACACACGTTCACCATTATATGCAAGTGCACCAGTACTACCCCCATGATGTATAAAGAGCAGTTCAGACGGAACATAGTAAGTGTTGCAATTGCCATAGCAACCAATGGAATGTCCCTGTTGATTTCTCCACGTTTATCTAGAAATTTTCTTTATATATATTAGGTCCCCCTAACGGTTCACCTATATAACATAGCGAATCCTTCCCAGTTTTATACCATTATTACAGAGACATTTAGAACGGTCCTGGACCAGTCTTGACCCCAGGTTTTCACATTGCTCCCTGGGATACCATGTGAAGTAATTAATTACACTGAGAACACCCATTTCACCCCAGGGCTGTGGCTACAGTATATGATAGAGTTAATAATAAGGTTTTATTGCAATCCTAGTAATTAATAAGTAATATATATCTGTCATCATGTTTTGAAGTAGTGTCTTATCTTTTTGGAAAGAAGTAACTAATGACACTAATTACCATTGTTTACGCTGTTGCTTGTTAGTCTTCTGTATAAAGAACTTTAAAGTAAATGTTGCAGCGGCAACAAAATGTGCAGCAAAATTTCTTCCTTCCTGCTCCCTCACGGGGCACTCTCTCTGTCAAGGGTGTCATGTCCCAGCGTCAACACCGACGGACTGAGCATCCCATAAGGGAGCAGGGAAAAGAACTCTTTCACATTACAAATACAGGTGCCCTGACCTGACTCTCTCCCAGAAAATGTATGTAAATGGACAGGAGGAGATATTGCATGGGGTCCGTACAGACTGCTGCTTCTTAATTATCCCGCTTTGTGCGAGACAGTCCCAATGTTGCCGCTCTATCCCGCTGTCCCGCCAAGCTCTACCTCCGAGAATGCATACTGCCAATGCTCATAATTTTGCGCATGCACAGTAGAGCTGCCAGTCTGAGTGACACTCTACCTCCCAAGCTCAGCTTCCCCCTCCGGTGTCCCGATCCACCTGGGGTAGAAGTTGGGTGGTATGCAGCTATTGTGATTTTATCTTGAAGGGTCCTATATGCTACCATGCGACAAAAAGTGGCAGAAATTGGTAACATTTTGTATCCATCCTACAATGTGTATTTATAGCCATAGCTAATAGTTTATTTTTATTGCCAAACACTATATATATATATATGTAACAGTCTGCTGTTCTTTGCCGCAGAAGCTTACAGCGACGCTTTTCCTGGTAACTTTGATCTCTACCGTTGGGTCATCTTTCCAGTACGGATACAATGTGGCTTCCGTGAACTCCCCTAGTAATGTAAGTTTTGTTCCCAAACCACACCTGTCTTTAAAGGTTGCTCTAGTTTTGAACGAGTCAGTCGAGTTATATGGATAGATCTTCTACGCGAGAAGAACGTAAGGTCATACCATACACTTATATAACCCTATCACTGTGTCTTGTGCTGAACCTTATCTTCTGTGTCTAATCATTTTCCAGAATCCATCTGCCAGCCTTACCTATGAAGAAGAAGCAGTTTCTCAGTAACGTTAGTTATTGAAATTGAATAATAGCTTCTTTACTTGTTGAAACAGTTTAAATCACAGGGAGATTAGCCACAAGGTGATGTACGCCCGGCCATAGACCACAACAAGCCACATACTCACTTATACATACAGCTCCCTAATATCTAGGGGTCTACATTGTCTAATAATGCGTGAGCTCGTTTGAGCCGGGCCCCCCCTCACCTGTTGTCTCACCTGTAAGTCAATTTGTTATATTACATACATACTTGTTATGTCCTGTCTACCCATTGTACAGCGCTACGGAACTTGATGGCGCTATATAAAACAATAAATTATAATAATAATAATATTCATTCCTTGATTCAGTTAATGTATAGAAGACCAAAGTCTGATTAGGGTCTGAATCTTTACATCTGGAGCGACAGGCAGACTAGATGAGCCGAATGGTTCTCATGTGCTGTCAAATTTTATGCTTCTAGGTTTGTATTTGCCATAGTGCTTTACTGCCTAACAGTAACCAAGCAGTTAACGTGCATAACAACCAATACTTATCACGCTTTAATAAGATCAGTTCTGGCAAATCCTTACTTTATGGTCAATAAAGCAAGAACTATGAGTGCTTTCCATTAACGCTGCCCAGTTTCGTTCTCTTGTTCATGTTGTGCTGTTATAAGTTCCTCCCAAGCACCTTTCTGTCGGTTTATGCTTCTTAGCTCACACACCGTGAAATGCGTTTTTTGTCTCTGCAGTTAATGAAAACCTTTTATAATGAAACCTACGCTGATCGTTATGGCTCTGTTCTAAGTGATAGCCTCTCATCTGTGCTCTGGTCTCTCACTGTTTCTTTGTACCCTCTCGGGGGCTTCTTTGGGTCCTTGATGGTAGGTCCTCTTGTCAACTCAATTGGCAGGTACGTATTTGCTAAAACAGAGCATTTTTCTGTACTTGTTAGCCCGTCTTTGCCAGCTGTGACTGAACAGTTTATTATCTAGATCCCTCTTTTTTTCCCTCTAAATAAAGTCATTGAGTTTAGAAGTCAACATTCCAAGCCATGTCCATATCGCTTTTATAGGAAAGGGACCTTGCTCCTCAACAACATTTTCTCCATCGTCCCAGCTGTCTTAATGGGGACCAGCGTTGTGGCCAACACCTTTGAAGTCATTATCGCCTCGCGGCTGGTGATAGGAATCTGTGCAGGTAGGTCACAGCATTCTGAAAAGCGTATCACTTTTCTACCGCAAGTACCGCTAAATTACTATATGCTTCACAGGCCTGTCTTCGAATGTCGTTCCCATGTACTTGGGCGAAATGTCTCCTAAAAATCTCCGTGGAGGCATTGGAGTGATCCCACAGTTGTTGATCACAATTGGTATCTTGATGGCGCAGATCTTTGGAATTCGCTTTATCCTCGGAAACACAAAAGGTGAGAGGTTTATGGTTGTAAGGCTACTTGATGTTTTCTCATAAATGCATATTTGTGAAATGTACAGTTATTGGTCTTTTACCATAAGATCCATAACAACAACTCATATACTCGCGCCTTTAGTTTTGTTCAACTATATTATTGTTGTTCTGTTGAGTGACAACTTGGTAATAACCTTTTTATTATAACCTTTAATATTAGAGTAAAAATGGATATTACTGTATTGGTCCCAGAGAAGATAGCGCTTGATGAATGTTGTGATAAGATTGAGTGGACAAAGATTTACAAGATTAAGGAGGAAAGGAGATATTTATCTAAATCTTTCAAGACAATGAGCATTTTGGGGGATTTGGTCCCGCACTCCACTTTAGTTTTGGGCTTAACACAATTTCCCAGTCTTAATGCTCTATAAGCTAGCGGCATATATTGCTCTAGGGTGACTACACCTAGGCTGGCAGGTACAGTAGGTGACAGCTGATTTATTAGGTCCAGACCTGCCTGTTTTGGCCATGTATACTATGGAGGTCTGTGCTTGGATGGCGCTGTCTCTGCAGTATCTCAAACTCGGTTTGCACGGTCCTTCTGGGATGGAGCCCCGACAAGGTGCAAGGGGGTAGCTGGATCAGGCCTGGACAGCACCCCACCTAAATACCCTACTGCCATAAGCAAGTACTTCTTGCTTCCCACCTCACTTGAATGGGATTAATCAAACTGTGTTGTCTTGTCCCAAAATCCATTTTAGGTTGGCCAATATTGTTGGCGCTCACTGGGATCCCCGCTGTGCTAGAGTTGATTGTGCTTCCCTTCTTTCCGGAGAGTCCACGGTACACTTTACTCAATAAAAGGGATGAAGACAAAGCCAAGCGAGGTTAGTGACAGAAAAGGTAAAGCCGAGACATTCGGCAGAGGGCAATAAGGAAAGTCACCAAATGTTATTTACTATTTAAAGGAAGGACTGTAACTACTAGGATTTGAATCCGTTCCCTGCCTATTCCACCCCTAACGAACGCTCTTTACCTTCATTCCTCTCCCGCAGTCCATCTGCTAAAGTGTCCTGGTCTGTTTACAAAGGATAACGTCTTAAAGAGTAACTTTGTCAGAGCGTGCGGAGTGTGCCTGGGAAGTGAATCCATGCGGACTGTTTGCGATGTTTTCTGTCAGCATTATAATGTATAATATATTATATGTATCTGGTCATTAACACTAAATCCTGTATTCATTTTGCACGAAGCACTGCAGCGTTTGAGAGGATGGGAAGATGTTGACGGTGAACTAAAGGAGATATATCAAGAAGAGCAGTCAGAGAGAGCAGAAGGACGTTTGTCTGTAAAGAACCTGTGTACTTTCCGGCCTCTGCGCTGGCAGTTAATCATTATTATTGTCTTGAACATGGGTCAACAACTCTCCGGGATCAATGCGGTGAGACAAAAAAATCCCTTAATTAGATGTCAAAATTGTTTTAAAGAACAACACAGTGATATAACCTTATTAGGACCCTGTGCCATCCTCATATCTCTCCTCTATCTTTATCTGCTATGGTAGCCCCACCCCTGAGGAACAGATTAAATAAATGGTTGAGTTAGCAATGGTCATGAATATTCACTTTATATAATTAAATAACATTCCATTCTATCATGTAGATTATGTAATTATAAATATTATACTGCAATCATTATAAATGCTTGAGGTTTTCTTCAGGGGTGGGTTCTAAGTGTTGCTGTGTCACAAATTATGTGTTGTCCATAGGTTTATTACTACGCAGATAGCATATATGCAAAGGCTGGGGTTCCTGGGGACACCATCCAATATGTAACTGTAGGAACAGGATCAGTCAATGTACTGATGACTTTGGCTGCAGTAAGTACTTTTTGTGTATCAAGTGACATTTGACTTTTTGGGGTAAATACACGTGTACAAGTAAAAACATGTAGGAATGTATTATTCTAAATCCCAGACAACAACTTAGCCAACAGTCATGCACATTACTGACTAGAGGTCTATCTTTGATCTCGGCATACTGATGCTAAACTTGTTGGGGCTGATCAATGGCAGAGGTAGAACTTTAAATAATAACAAGCGCTAGCTTCTAAAAACTAATGCAGTGGCCAACTATTGAACAACGCAGACTTTGCATCAAAGCAGGGCTGTCCCTTCTCTGTACTGTTTACTTATAGAAAGCTGCACAGAGTATGGTGAAGACAGACACATTTCTAATGCATTTGCTATTTTAGCAAGTAAAATATGAAACATAAAATGCTGCCATCTAGCGGAAATATGAGAGAATACAACCAAAAGAAGCATTTCTGGTTTGCTCTTTTTACCCATTGTAATAAAACTGTGAGAATAAGTGTCAAGTTATTTTGTTTAAACAGTAAATGGATTTTGAATCCTTACAAAAAGAGACTCATTTTGTCAGTGTTAATTATTTTCCTTACTTAAACGTTTCCCATTTCAAATGCATGGAGGTGGCATACTGCGGGCACAGGCTCCTGCCTACACGACCTCAGACTTTAGGGTGAACTTTGAGATGTGTTTCATGTAAAGTTACTAATATAATTTGCGGAGACAAAACCTTAAATATGTTTCTGGAGCCTCTGTGCGATTGTTCTTACGGTATCAGTTCTTTATCAATCACGTTCTCCCTTCTCCTCTGTCTGTAGGTGTTCATTGTGGACTCCTGGGGAAGGAGGATTTTGCTGCTTGTTGGCTTTGGGACTTGTTGTGCATCTTGTGTTGTTCTCACCATCGCTCTCGTTTACCAGGTAAACTTTTTTGTAGGTTCAAATAAATTCTTGTAGGGAACCAACACAATCCATTACCTTATATACTGTGAATGATTGTTATTGCCACTAAATCCCACCCAGTACTGTAAGTTTATTGCACTTATTTAATACTTTTATCTTTGCCAGTCTATTTTAATATCTATGTTCCATACAGCCCATTTTATGCCTAAAATGACTTGATTCATTTACTTAATAATTTAAACAGAAGCTGTCTTAACTGTTATAAATACTATACAAATCGGGTTTGTAGGATAAATGTATTAATTAATTTGTTCTTTGAACACTGGAATAGTTTGAGTTGCTCTAGTAAAGCCTGGAAATAGTTTGTAAGCATGGTCTTCATAAAAAAAAACTATTCAATATCTCAACAGTCAACTGTGTCATGGATGCCATACCTAAGCATTGTCTGCGTCATTCTCTATGTTGTTGGACATGCCATCGGACCCAGTAAGTAGTATCAACCGTTTATACCTGCTGTGACCGGGTCTCTGTTTTTTAGGTATAGTCCCTTTGTCAGACCCTTTGTTCTACTTTTTTTCTCCATTTCTCCCACTTTTGTGAGTCTGCAAGCATTAGCGTGTATAACGGTGTACACAGCATTAAATCATTTGAGTAGAATAACTCCAGATTCTGACAAATCTAATTATGCAGTGGAAATTGCTGTGCTGTGTTTTATTTCATTTGCATTACTTGCGACTCTTTATTTATTACATTTATTTTTTATTTTATTTTGGCACAAATGGTGTATTTTTTTTATTATTATTTACACCTCTTTCAAAACGTCAAATGTGAAGGGTGTTTTTTATGTGTCTGTCTTACCCCTCTTATGCTATTTGGCTAAAATAGGTATTAATGATGCTTAGACAAAACATTAATTGCACTCTGGATTGTGTTAAGCAAGTAAACCATATCAGATCATTTTATTATTTTCACTGTTATATTTTTTTCATTTCTATGGCAATAACCTATGAGTTATCCTTTCAGGCCCCATCCCCTATGTGATCACAACCGAGATGTTCCGCCAGGCCTCGCGCCCGCCAGCGTTCATGGTGGCCGGTAGTGTACACTGGCTGTCAAACTTTGTAGTTGGACTCATTTTTGAATTTCTCATGGTGAGTGCATGTTCTTAACATTTTTGAGAAACATCACTGAAGCTTTAAATGAGAGTAGCTTCTGCTTCTCGAGGAAACGTGATCTTAACCCAATGTTCTCATTAGGTTACCTCTCCATTATGGTTACCATGTTGTTGTTGATTGCTTCCATCAGCCTTTGTTAGGAGGAATAAGGTGAATGGAGTTAACTAGATTATTAATCTAATTAATTAGATAATGCTGGTTCTGCCACAAGCTTCCGTCAATCTCAGGTTCTATGACAATTAACGACCTCCAACAGAGAAGCCGCCAAAAGACGTGACAGTTTGTGTTCCCCTTAAGCAGGTCAATCTACGCTTCTGTTGCTCGCAACTATAAAACTTTGTACACATCAAATAAACCGTAACAGACAGTCCCCAAAAGAAAATATTAAACCAGCGGTTGTTTCGAAATCTTCAGACTCACATCCTGATCGCTTGACTCAAGTCATCTTTTTCTGACTATTGACTCCTACAGAATTTAATGGTTTCTTTTTCTTTCCCTTTTTTTTTTTTATCCCCTGCCAGAAAGGATTGGGCTCCTACTGTTTCGTCCTCTTTGCTGCCATTTGCCTGGCTACATTTATTTTTATTTATTTTTTCATTCCTGAAACCAAAGGCAAATCATTTCTGGAGATTAGCCAAATAATGGCAAAAAGGAACGGAACTGGTGAGAAAACAGACTCCAAGGAACTTGGGGACCTGCATCCATTCTGTGACGAAATGGCATCGGAAAAGAAAGATAACGCTACCGTCACACCATTGTGAGAGATTAGATGGTCCGCTATCTTCTTCACTGCCATGGGTGCTTGGACCAAAAGAGGGGCTATAAAGACTGTTATGGACCATTAACACTGTACTGACCATTTGTAATTTGTAAAACTTTTCTCAAGCAATAAGAGAAAAATAGTAGCCAAAATTACCTCTCATTGCAGAGAGGTGGGAAAGGAGAGCCTGGGAGCAATTTCTTTTATTTGAACGTTTACAAATGACCACAGAGGATGTGAATCTGGGTGCTGGGGGGAGTCCTATGTGTGCAATCTTTGTACCATCGTTGGCTTTTGGGGTGTACAACCTGTGATCTATGCCTGCAATTTATAGTTTCCATGCATTATTTCTTTGATCTATACATTAAATGCTGAGTTTGCTTGTGATTCTGCAGTTGGTCTATACATGCAATGCTGGGTTTCCATGCGTTATTTATTTACCCCTTCACTGCAAATACATAGTTTGTATATCTTATTCAGTCGATCTATATCTGCAAGGCTATGTTTCCTTGTGTTTATTTGATCTATACCGAATCTACATGAAGAGGAAAAGAGAGGTATGATACAGTGAAGCAAGGGAAGAAGGGACTCTGGGGGTGATGGCAAGAAAACATGGACCTCTCCATGTCTACGGGTTCAAATCTTTTGATATAGAACACATAACACAAAATATTTTCTGGTAAAGCATTAAACATGAATAGTTATGTAAGGAGTTAAAACCTACTACGTATCTGTTGGACTTTTTCTTAATTACCACAGGCAAATACACCAGCCCTGATAATGAGTGCATCTTATCAAATAGTGTGCTAATGCATTGTCAGCATCAGGCAATTTGATTATCACATTAACCAGTGACTGCACGAAACAATATTACTGGCTTAACATAATGCAAAGATTTTTGTAAGTAAAGTCAAATGGATTCTCATTAATCACATTATTTATTTGCTTGATAAACCAAAAAGCAGCAACATTTTCATGTTTAATTAACAATCCAGTGTCATCGTGATCCCATATAATTGACATTTAACGTTTGCCTGATAACATAGACAAAAATATGTTTCTGAATCTGCTTATAAATTGACTTTCATGCAGAATGAAGATTATGACGTTTTAGAGGAAATTGTGTAGGTAAATAAATATTTTAGACCGGAAACATCACTAGGTGTCCCCAGAGACAGACATATAATATTGAAGTGTTAATGAAATCCCAAGTTAGATACATACTGTTTGTATAGGTAATTTTACTCATGAAGTGTCAAGCGGTTTGTTAAGAAAGGCGCTACTTCACGAAGGAGTAATAGTTGGGGACAAGACGTCTCCGTGTTGTGTTAAGACTGGTAACCTGGTACTTGCAGGATCTCAAAACTCATATAATTTGGGGTCTGGGTTACAACAGCAGCTCATCTGATTGGGCTACTCATGACTGACTCATATAAGGGCCCATATCTCCCTATACACAATTCTGATGAGGATATGTATTTTGTGGCGAGGTTAGACAAAGGAAAAATATTTTGTTGTTTATGAAAGTCACCGGACATTAGAGACAGGCACACAAACAAAGATTTAAGAAGAAAGTGAAATTTAAATCATCGGCACCCATGGTCAGGCTCAAGTATGACTCCACCAGCCACTATTACTGGGGTCTCTCCCCAAGCTATGACATCTCCCCTAGGACCTGATGTTTGGCACTGACTCAATGACCTAATCTCTTGAGCATTTAGCAAATGACTCCAAAGATTGAGGTGGCTAATCCATCCAATGAAGCCATTAGAGAACAAACCCAAGAGATCAGCACGATCTTTGCCAAGAAGAACCACACCTCCAGCTTCAATCTGATATCCACGCCGGATGTTCCTTTCTTTTCCTGGAAGTCCACTGACCCAAAGGTCCGCATTTCCAGTCCCGGAGTGCCACTGGACACAGTAATGGACCCAGTCCTCAGATGTGTGGAACAGGTTGAAACTCTGGAAATGTCCTCCCACCCAGAGCCCAATGTCAGAACCCAAACTGAGAACAAGCTCATTGTCACTATTGTAGGTACTGTAGGAGAAGAGTTTCTGACTGCCCTCGTTTCTGGTTTTCACCCAGGCACAGAGAGTGAATTGGGCTAGCTGCATGGCCTTTAAGGGACGGACTTCAACGTGGGCAGCTGGGTGATCCCTGGAGAAGACGTAAGACGGGTAAGTCGGGAGTGGAGGGGGACCTGTTGGAGACAGGACACATGGGGGTAAAACTAGGTTTGTGGAGGTTTGGACAAGGACAAAGTAAATACAGTTGAAATAAACAATTTATGACAAAGTGTCATTTAAATCAATTTATATTTACTAAGTTTGCAAAAAGAACATTAAATATAGAATGCATACTCTTGACCAACTTTGCTTTGATATATCATAGCTGTACGTAGGTGAAACACTCAAGCCCATGCATTCCCAACCCTATGCGGTGCTCAAAAGCCGTGACTCTTATTATTATTATTATTATTATTAACACGACTCTTAAAGCACATTGTTTAACATTAAATATACAGTAATGTCTTATGGCTCAATTTTTATAATAAACACAAAATCATTCTTTTTTTAGTTTTGACAGGAATTTCTACTTTGAAAGATTTTCACCATTTCTCCTGGCTACATCCCATTTAGTCACGCTTATTCTTTGTATATAATTTCCTTCTTGTCGGTTTTCTGATAATTATACGGTAAATTCGCCAATTTCGGTTCATTGCACACAAGAAGAAATCTGTAAGGCTCCTCTTACCTTGAAGACCAATTCTCGGAGTTTTCTCGCCTCCAACCTGCTTCTTCACATCTTGAATGTCGATTTCAATTTGACTTAGCTTGTCCGCAAGGTCGGTTTGGCAGGGGCCTGAAAGGTGTTAAGATATAATTACTGCCATTTGAATATGAAAACTTCATGGAGTACACAGGCGAAACAAGAGGGTGGAAATTAAACTTTCTCTGCTGATCCCTCTTTTTCTCCCAAACGCTCTAATTACCTCCCTCTGCCCCCTTTTCCTCCTCTCACTCCACCCCAAGCTCC
Source organism: Spea bombifrons (assembly GCF_027358695.1). NCBI lineage: Eukaryota > Metazoa > Chordata > Amphibia > Anura > Pelobatidae > Spea > Spea bombifrons. The sequence goes on from NC_071098.1 coordinate 10,158,452, forward strand.
CCCACGCATTTTCCTTATCAGTATGCTTCACCTTTTTTGCCTCTTTCCCCACTTTCCCCACAATCAAGGGGAAGACTCTGACCCGCGTCTACCTTTTCCCCAAAAAACACCATTTATCCCACTATCTTCTCAATTCCTACTTTATATCCTAACGGCTTTCTTCGTCTTCCCCAGGTTAACGTTTCCCACTGCTTGCTCTCGCTTCTTTAAATCGGAAATATGGGGGTTTATGCGCCATCATATTCTATGACCTCAAACCTTTTGCTGGCCCTTGGCCTTATGTTTAGCGAGGTACACATTGTAATTTAAAAGTGGTCGATCTGTGGTTTATTTTGACTACTTATGGAATCATGAAAGATTTCCCCCTATGGTCAGAACGGTTTATCGATCAGGGTTAGTGCGTTTAGGGATATCTGGGATGGATCAAACTCAATTCACAACGTTACCAACCATGATAGGTGTCATTTGCTGCCATTTGCATGTGCTTACCTTTGGAATGAAATATATATGATGCTTTTATAACTCTAACATCCATATGGTGAACGGTTACACCTATGTAAGTGTACACAGCGATATCATGTATGGAAGCGGCACATCCCCTTTATTCTACAGCACGTATTTACATTATTGATTGAAAGCTCACTTTTGGACAGATGGGGACGAAAAGAAGATTGTACAACGCGGTCATTCAGGGGCTGGGCATGGCGGTAATCATTGCGTAGCGTGTTGTTATGCCAGTCCAACAAAGTGTTCTCCAGCAGCTTTATCTACAAGAAACATAATACTTATATTATAAACAGCCATATTTACAGAGCCGCTCACCTAGGCCTGACTAGCACTAACCCATGCTTACACACACGTACTCCTCCGTGAGTAGGCAAGTCCTTTTTGAAATATTACCTGTGTATGCGAAAGAATGATTGGAGAATCAAAAATCGTCCATAGCACGTTCTCTGTGCAGGGGGGAGTGGTGAGGGAACCATTATAACGGAAGAAATTATCCAAATTCTCAGGCAACATCGCAAGGACATCGAGTGTTTTTAATTCAGTCTCCTGTCCTGCAAAACAAAAGACAACAAAAAATGAGAAATACACATTAATACTTCATTTTAAAGAAGCAGAATGAAAACACTATATATTTATATATATTTACATAGAGGTAGAAAGATGATTTGATGCTGAACAAGTTATGTTTTAAATTACTAATTTCATTGACCGTAATTGTGTCATTGTTGAAGCCAAACTACTACCATGGCTGAACTGGGGAAGAAAAGCGGACCTGGTGCTTTAAGGCCAGGGGCAGCTAAATATGTGACTGCCTGATGAATGCTGGCAATTGGCCCACCAGGCCAACAGCCCACCAGCCCACCAGCCCACCAGGCATTTGTCAGATGGACAGTCCGGGATTGACTACTACCTATATGTGAACTATTTTAGCAAATGGTCAGAATTGCCATTTTTTATTATCATACTTTTTTTTACCTATAAGTGATAAACAATCGTTTATTGGTGTAAGGCTTTTGTCCACTATAGTTATTATAACGTATATCCCTATTTGCTGATGGGGCAAACCGTTAAATGCAATTTCCGTTAAAACTTTCATTTTATATGAACAATAAATACAACTTTTATGAAATGTTTAACTTGTGCTCAAGGTGTGTTTGATACAGCGGACCGGACTTCTACCTGCATAGCGGATCTTGCTGAGCTTGGAAATAAACTCGCTATAATATGTATTTTCAAAATTCCCGTCCTGTAAAGGAGACACAAAAATTCTCAAATCAGTAATTTATAATAAAAACAAAAACAGCATACGACATTACATTTGTATTTCTCTCTGTATGGTATATACCGTATGTTTGAGGGCTGGTTCATTCTTTTGACCAGGGAAAACAGAGGTTTGGTAAATATTGTGTAAATTTTAACAGAGGAACGACCAGTGCAGGATTTCCCAATTAACACAATATTTACCAAACAAATATATATTTTTTTTACAGTTATAACCTGAGTATCTAAACGTTTCCTAATAACGTTTCCTAATAACGTTTCCTAATAAACTCTAGAACGACACATCCCAGTAGAATTCTTGGCAAACCTAATGTGCAGGACAAGAAGTAATGCGCCTCTCTTTTAGTAAATATAGTTTAATTATAACTTAGATTAGGTAAAGGGATGGTCCGCCTAGCCGTTACCAAAATAAATAAAGGCACTGGTAATTATTGAAATACCGGTACATTAATTATCCCGCAGCAGATTTTGATCCACTTGTCTTTACTGGGTACTTCTACAGGTTCCTTTAAGTTCTGCTGACGTTCAGACCAGAATAAAAAGTGCTGGAATGCTAGAAATATATATTATATATCATATAATATATATTACTTATTATTTCCTCAGTCCTTTTACTTACAGTGTAGAGGAAAGCAAGTACCGCTAGCCCGTCCGGCTTGTCTTTAGCCTCATCGAACGTCTTGTATAAATCGGAGTTGTAATGGACGACGTGCAGCTGTGAAGACCAAGATGGCCAGGTTACAAATACGTCGGGAGAACAAGAGGAGCCGTAGGAGCCGCATCACTCACCTCCGCGAGGTACCTCATGCCATCAATGGTGTGCTCAGATCCACTGGTTTCCAGATCAAGTCCTCCCCAGTGCAAATGCATCTGCACCGCAGTGTACGTGCTGAATAACCCTTTTTTGATTTTCATGGTGGATGGAAGTTCTATTTGCACTGGAAGTTAAAATAACGGAAAATTGGGAACAATTTCAGGGGGGCTTTAAAACACAGATATAAATAGGGATCTTTGCACCCTAAGTTTAGAAGAGGGTAGAACAGCGAGAAACTAGTTATACAGTTGCAGGGGTTGGAGGTCTGTTAGCTTGGTTGTTTAGTAGAGTTGGTTGTTATTGCTTCTGTTTACCTGAATGGCCATTGTTTGTCATCTTGAAATGACCTTGTAACGGCCCATCAAAGCCCGTGAGTTCTAGGTGCGCCAGCTCAGGATTGTGAGCTACTTTCTTCCTCTGGATATCTATCGGCGACTGATGCTTGGCATTGCAAAGTGGATACTTTTTCCCCCAATTAGCTTCATCGAGCTCTCCCTCTATGGCAAAAGATATACAATAAGATATTAAAAATGGCAAAGTAGTATTTTTTTTATGTGTTACAAGGAATACCAATAACTCACTGGTTTGGATTTAGGAAAAGATTTCAAGTATTTAGTAAGAAATTCAAGCTAGCCAATCAGATTTCACTTTCTGAATGAGCTGACCCTGAGACTCATGAAACGCATATTAACCCTTTAATAGCTCACTGTGGAGATTCTATGTAGTGACTCACCAAATGTGTTCATTCTCAAATGGCTCTAATGCCGGTTCCCAAGGAAACATGGACACTTAACTGAGTCACCTGAATTCAAGCAGGGAGATCAACCATGACATACCGGTAGCAAAAACACGTATTTGGGAGCTTTATATATGGCCACAGCCGGGTAGAACAGGAAAAAGTCAGCCCCAAACTGTGTGACCCCGAGAATCTGCCCCTTCACTCTGAGACTATTGAGGAAAAAACCCTGACATCAGGGGTCAAACCCTGGGAGTTCCGGGGTGTGCTGATACCACTGGCATATGGATAATAAATACATACATCGGTAACTTGTATGTGAAACTACCATATAAGAGGAAGCCACTAAAAAACGTAATTTTCATCCATTAAACCTGCTTTACAATGTTATTTACTATACTAAGCTATGAAGTAATGCATTTAAGGAAAGAGATTGGGGCGAACATTTATGGCATTCAATTTATTTAAAATTGGTTTTGTAAATTGTTGTTGAATTGAGTTGCAGGAAGGTGACAGGTTTATCGGGAAACATTCAACATCAGTAAATGCACATCAATCGGGGGCCATTAAACGGAATATATTCTGTAAAGCACAGCTCACATTAATAAATTCATTTTACAGACTTCATTTATTATCATTTTAACTACTTCATGCCCCGTCAAAATGTTGCATGTTGCATTTTAAAACTGCTTTATGTCAATACGGTCCTCTGAATCATGCAAACCACATAAAGTGAGTTTTATTACATAGATTTAGATAGCTTTTTCTAATCTCTAAACACCGTTGCGATTTTTCTTTAGTGTGCAGAACTGTAAAACACTGTAAAACACATACATAAATAAACCCCGTGTGCTTTGTAACAAAGACGTATCAACAAAATATTTCATAACCATTCATTTTCAAAGTTAGTTCAATGAAATAACAGTTATACTAAAGTGCTATGTACAACTTACAATACTGAACTAATAATTATATAACAAATAGAAAAACATACTAATGGAAATATACTAATATATATATATATATATATATATATATATATACACACACATAAATATATATGTATATTCACTGAAAGACTTTTATATATAGGACACATACATTTTTAAGAAGTTATTTTTTGTTTTAAAAGAAAATGTTCATATAGTACAAATATCATATCCTGCATTTACTCCTAATAAATCGGTGTACAGATGCGTAAAACAATAAATGATTTAATAGAAAAATGCTAGCTCCCTCAGGGTGTAGATAATTAGAGGTACCTACAATTACACAAAGCCCTATTTCAAAGCTCGTAAAAACATAGTCTAGGGACGCCTATTAAAACTAACGCACCATAGTGCTAAGTAACAATAAATATGCGTTTTACTGTGAAGGATAGATTTTCCATAAGAATTCCCAGTTTTAATTGTTTTCCGCCTGAAATCTATGATTTACCCCGTGATAATAATTCCATTAATAAAACAATCTCAGCATGCTCAGCCAAATTGTATCACGGATGTGCAGTCTGAAAACACCTATCGTGTCACACGGATAACTTCATGATCATCAGAAGAAAAATATTAATATAAAACTAGGCAAGGGGCATGACCATAAAGCAGATTAATCTAACGAGAACACCATGGCTAATAACGGACATTAAAATAGGAAAAACTGCACTAAACCGTCTCCGATGTCCCAAAGCCAAAAAGTCTTAGTGATCTAAAGCATAATTTGGAGAGTTTCACTCAACTGAGTGATTTCACCGTTTGTTTTCTTGCAAATTATAATTCTACCAAAAAGTTTAAAGAACGGGACAGAATCTGGAGAAATTCTTTCACGTCGGAAAAATGTTCCCTACGCAGGTGGACAACCTGTACGTCTGTTGTTGAACGCTGATATAAAGCTGTCGTTTTCTGGACTCCATTCTGGAGTGTTCCGAGTCCCGACCTCTGTCATGGGGTTTCCTTACCTTGATAAGTCCACTCAACCACATGAGCGCTGGATAAGTGGAAGCAGAAAGACAGGAGAAGGTACAGACCAAGTTCCAGATGTTTTCCCATCGCTGCTGCTGCTGAATGAGCGAGAGGACCTCTGCTTTGCGCTTTAATCTACAGCTCCCAATGTGTAAATAATAATTTAAAGTCTGTTTGACAGAAGCTGACTCTCCCTCCAATTACACAAAGGCCTGCCCCCCCACCCACTCCTAGCTTTTATCTTTCACTAAAGGAAACACCAAGCTCCCATGAACTCCAGCACCGCTTTAAAAGGACTTTATTGATTAACAAAACAGAAGCTTGTCAAACGTTATCAACCTAGCTGGCAGATTCTGTCATTTCTCTGCGCTGGGTTAATCATTCAGATACACTGTAATATCTCCTACTCACTCGTACCCTTCTCTGTATAATTCATACCAGACTATATAAAGAAATACATAAAGTACGAGCACTACTATTAAAGCAGAACCTCAAGAGAAGCTTACGGACTGGTGTTCACGAAACGTTTTCAATGATTCCATAAATTGTTTTATCCGTTCGATATAAAACCATTTCATTCATTTTGTGACAACTGGAGAAATGCAGGATCATTTCTAAGAACCATTACAAATAGGGTGACCTGTTGTGCAGGTCGGAACGTGGACAGAGAGGAGTACACCCAAAGGCTTTCACTAAACTGGGGAACAGCAAAATGTATAGGGGCAGGTACAGAAAGCCACGTATATCGGATATTACGCGTGGTGCGGATGGACCTAGTTGCAATTATGTGTAGATGACCACTATTGTCACAATGCCAGCAGCAGGAGCACACGCCGCAGGAGTAATTCACCCTGGATAACCTACTGAAGGGTTGAGCTCAAAGACTGGAAACCACGGACTTCAATAATCTCAATGGTGTGGAGGCTCAGGTAGAGGCAAATACTGCAGAAACTGAGTATAGGTTGAAAAGCACTTGCCCGAGGGCCAGATACCTGTGCATACGAGATGCCACAGGTAGTTGCCCAGGACAGATAGCCCTAGGAAGCCATCATGACAGCCAGGTATGGTACACAGAGCTCCCCCCCTTAAGAGCATCACAGCAGCTCCGGCAGCCAGATCAGAATCCTGACCCAGCTAGCTGGAGCTTGGCTTGGTGGTAGCAGGTTTCTAATACGTTACAACTATAGGCCCAATTTTCTAGCATTTATACATGTCCAGAACGTATCGGAGTCAGGCTGCTCGCACCGGACAGGAAGCCGAAGGAGCGGTGTGAGGTGGGATGTATGTGTATGTATGTGAGCATGGGTGTGTGTGAGCATGGATGTGTACGTGAGGTGAGATGGAGTCTGTGTTAGAATGAATGAGCGTGTGTAAGTTGTATAAATGTGTTTACATATGTGTACCAGAGACTATGTTTACAAGTTGTTTGGGGCAATGATGGCACAGACCGGGGAATTTTCGCACCAGGTCCCTGTGGTTTCTCGTTACGCCCCTGGTGATAAATGTCGAATGAATTATCTCAATCTTATTGACAACACTTCCTGAAACCTTTATCACAAACTAATACGTCAAATAAATGAAACACAAGGCAGGAGGCGATTCAATCAACATATCTATAATTTCTTTCCTCTGTTTAACTATAAGGGTTAAAACAATGCCACAATTGCAAGTCTGCAGTAGTGGTTGCTTGTTGTGCGAATGATTTATTATCAGTTTTTTATTTCATGTGAAGAATAAACATGCTGAGATTATCCGGTGTTGATGTTAACAGTTTGCTGCATCTGAACAAATGCATGCAGAATTGGGAAGGTCTCAACATGCCCCTTTAAACGTGTCCATTTCTGCAAGTTATGAACCGCACGTGTATCCACTTATACAAACAGTCCTTGGGAAAAGATCAGCAGTTGTTCCTTTATGTTTACAGACAGCACACATGCCCCTGCCAACTTCCCTTTAAACCCGATATATCAAATAGAAGATACTTAACGGGTAAGCCTCTAAAATTAACAAATAGAAGTTTAACGAATATGGAACAGCGCAGGGATAAACAACAAGTACAAATCACTTCGGTGGACTTTGGCTTCCTAAAAAATACAGATAAGCACAGATTCTTATCCTCTGACTGCCAAGAGGGCTGACCTGAGCATGGGGTTTATTTATGAAACTTGTAGTTGGTGTGCAAATAGCTGGTTTTATACAGAATTTAAAAAAAAAAGATGCACCTCATTAAGGTCAACTCAAAGGCGAAGCAGATCCAAGAATGAATTTGAAAACTAGTCATGGTAACCCCAGTTTAGCTTGAGTAGTAAAGCTGATTCGAAGTTTATGGTGCTCACCTTGTCAGATTAATGTTAGGGCTACTTAATAGAAATATGAATTCCGAGGTGGAACCCTGGTTTCCTAGATAGACTCGTGCTACAAGCCAGGATGCTTTTAAGTTTTGCTTTTAACCTCAATGTTAGAGGATGGACTAAAATGCTGGTCATGGTGTTGTAAACAAAAGTGAACAAAATGTTTTAATATTTAGCCTAGTTCCTACCTCATCAATTCATGTTATTAAAGTTTTGGAAAATGATTCCATCAACTTCAGAGATGCAATTCCCCTTTTGTTGTTGTCTTCTTCAGATTATTCAGATATGGTATAGTAATGCCTTCAATAGAAAATAATTTATTTTAAAATTATTACTGTATTATAATCTAAGCTTTTTGCCAATTGGGGTCCCTAGTTTTGAGTCCACTCTATTGCATTCACAATGTAGCAGGATGGGGGAAAGGGTTTTGGGCCCAGATTTTCACAATTCACTCATCTGCAATTATATGTGGAACAGTTTACAAAACATGTTGGTTTAGTCCAATGTCAACCATCTATAGATGTCCCAAGACATGCAACCTGCTGGCGTGTTAAATATGTGCCTATGGGTACAGGACATACTTGGGAGTCTTCAGTGCAGAGATGAAAGGAAATTATTAGTATTGGGACTGCAACCAGTATCTTTGTATAGGGCCAGGCTTCCCTATATAATGAGCCCCCTCCATGGGCCCATGCAGCATTTTACCCAGGTCTTGTTCATTGCAGGTTTTGGGGTCCAGATAGCCTTTTTTCTGGTGATTTGGGGCCCAATGGTCCCTTTCCAGACTTTGGTGAGGAGCAGTGGGGGTGGGCTAGTGGGAGGAGCATGAGGCAGGCTAGTGGGAGGAGCATGGGGCTGGATAGTGTAACCACGTGACCATGCAACGCGCATACACCAATGACATAAGCAGTCCTCTTGACCCCATTTCTTGGCAGACTTATTTAAACCTGGGGCCTGCATTTCCTCCTTGACTTTGGGATGTTTAATGCTGACCTTGTCCAGTGGAAGTTTATATTGATATTTTGGTTCCTGACTTGGCTTGTTCTTGGCCGTTATTTTTGCTCCATTCCTATTTTTATGTATTGCACCCTGTGTTTTACCCCCTCAGCCAAAGAAGTATATTCACCGTCTTCCCCAAGGATTATGGGTTCACGGACCCTGTGTTTCCCTTGTCCTGGTCAGATTCCACTTTCCTCCTGCTTGGCACCTGACCGGGACCTAGCGAATTCATGGAACCGTACAGAGGCTAAGAACTGTGGCAATCCTCGCTGACAATTGAAATTACGTCGCTACGGACACTTGTTGTCCAACCATGTCACTCTTTTGGGGTTACACTATGCTCATGGTGGGCAACACTCAGAGGTGGTTACGGAGAGGCAGCCCTGGTTTTATTATCCATCTTCAGGACCAGGTCCTGTCTTTGCCTGGCAGTTACCCGGCTTCTGCTCCTGGGTTCCGGCATTCTCCGTGACACCCACATAGTTCTTGAGAATTATCTGTGGCTACTTTTTGGATCAAACATCCTGAGAACTGTAGTGCTCAATATTTGCACATATTTTATTACATAAACAAAGACATATTTGCATTAGATATTAAAAAAAACTAATATTTACTAATATATCTAAGTGCATAAAACACATCACAATGTTATTAAAATTTCCTATATATAATTATGCAGTATGGTAAAAATAGAATATATATCTTGGGTGGAAGCAGGGCCGGCCCAAGACTTAATGCCGCCTGGGGCGAAGTTTAAAATGATTTCAAACTTCGCCGACACCATTATCTACCCTAACCCCCCCCCCGGGAACTTACCTTTAAACAGTTCTGCGGCGAGTCTCCCTGCTCTGCCACGGTGCCGGCTTGTAATGCTGAGCGCCGTAAATTGACGTCACTTCCGGCGCTCAGCATTACACGCAGGCCCCGTGGCAGAGCACAGAGACTCGCCGCAGAGGAGAGAGAGGGTTTTCGCTTACCCACTCGGCGCCCCTCTCTCTCTCCTCCGCTTAAAAAAAAAAAGCGCTTGGGGAGGCAAAGTGCCGCCCCTTCAAAAGTGCCGCCTGGGGCAATTGCCCCAGTCGGCTCCATTGTAGGGCCGGCCCTGGGTGGAAGTGTATTTTGATGCATTTGCCTCTTTTACACATTTGTACCATTTCACCAAAATAGGGATTTCCGAATCTGTTATTAGTGCATCCCCATAATTTACAAATATATTTTATTATTAAATTATGTTTTATACAAATGTGTTTATTTAAATCACCGTTCTACTAGGAAAGCCAAGAGAGTAAATAAATATACCTTTAACATTACCCTTCACCCTTTTTTAACAATTAGGAGGGGTGTCCACATACTTTTGGTCATATAGTGTATGTTTACATATATATGTATATTCAGACTGCTTTTTTTCATAATGTGCATATTTATATGTTGAACGCCAATGTAAATCACCTTTGAACTGTTGGCGCTTGAAATGACTCTATCCTTTAGGTCAGTTACCTGTCCTGTTTTTCTATATGAATAACACACTGCTTAAACAAGTAATATGCTCATGGTATGTGTCTGTTAACTTGCTCTAAGTAGGGCATTGCAGATTGCTTGTAAAGGAGCCACTAGGCCCCAATCACCGCAAAGGGGCCATATGGACCCCAAAGCCCTTAAAGGGCCAAGTCCCAAGTATAGGCAGTGGGCTGCAAAAGGCAATGAGGGTGCCATGACAGATCAGGATGGTCAGGCCCCCAGTTTGCCTGGGCCCCGTACACCGGTACTGGTTGCATATCTCCCTGATGGTGGCCCTGGGTAGGTATTTCTGAATTAAGTCACTAGTATTGAAGCGGTGATTTCAACTGTGAAAGTTAGAATAGGAAGTTTTAATTTAATTCCTGAAACCGAATGTATCAAAATTAAATATCCGTACGTTGAAACATAGCTTTCATTAATAAACATCAAAACACGTGACTAAAAACAAAAAATAACAGCTACAAAAAATCCCCAAAAAGTGAGCAAATAGGATGTCTCATTTCAGTTATTATTAGGCAAAAAGTAGGTCTAGAGCGGGACTTCAGGCTAAAATTACAAGAGGAATAAAAATAAGGATGAATGCCCTAAGCTACTCCTTATGGCACAGATATATTTACGTATGGTGCGCCCCTTGGCCTGACCGAGCACCCCTCTGAGGCTGCCGTCCTCACTGCTAAGCACCGGCATATGTGGCAGGAACTGCGTCCTATTGAGCCTGCGTTGATACAACACAATCCTCCGTAGTGTAAATGGGCTGGTTGGGGAGATCAGAGATCTCCTTGTTCTTACTGTCCTAATGAACACCGGCACACCAGGGGACTTGATCGTCCAATAGGACAACTTGTGCCCCGTTTTGCAGCAGAGGGATTGTGGCCCCCTTGACTTGCCCCCTAGGCTAGAATATGTCATGTCATATACCTTATATACCATCATGTGAAAGGAAATGCCAACTTCATCAGGGATATAATTAAAACAGGGTGGAATATGAAGTAGTGTCAGGCTAACCAATATATGGTCATATAGTGTGATAGAATCCCCAATATTTATGCCTTAGGTGTTTTTGAATGGTATTTGCTGGGTTTGCGCTGAATTCTTGCTTTGTTTTGTGTATTTATGGGTCATTATTATTATTATTATAGCAGCAACTCGCCCATACACCCTGAAACCGGAGGAGCGGTGTTAAATACCATGATGGTTCTCAGGTTCGATAATGCATCACACAACATTTGAATGAGCACTCATGTAATGAGACGTAGATTTAACTAGGATTATGCGATTCTGAAGCTTAAGAAGGTTGTCTTCATTTTCGGCATTTCAGTCTTTAATACTAAGAAAAAAAAGATCAGTTAAAGTATACGATGACTATAAAACAGCGTGGCGAAAGTACAGGTAAGAACATGTGAATAGTTTCACTCGCAAAGCTCTCAACAGATCCTGATCACTAGGTCGCTTTATTGCCGAGAATCTCCACTCCGCTCTGTTGTTGGGTATAATTCCAATTCTTCCTCTGTTGATGTTTATCCTATGCTGTACAAAATTAATTATATTAATTATATAAATGAATGACGACAATGCGGTAAATGCTCCGTCTATGAAAATAAAAGTTTACTCAATAACAATCATATGATACACCTTGGAAAATAAGAGCTGAGGCAATATTTTGTGATGGCAACAAGTCTGTATAGCGTGGGGCAGCTTGTGTTTCCTTGTACTTGATACAAGGGCAAAATAACTCTTTTTTGTTTAGAGGAGGAAGTTGGACACCTAGTGGTAAACTCACCTTCACGCATGTCTTATCACGTCTCTTTTTCTGATATCTTGTGATGCAAACTGAGTTTTCTTCACGTAAGGAGGGCCGAAGCTCAGGTGAGTACAGAATGAATAGGTTTATGAGATTATTGGGCAGTGTGAGAGTGGGGAAAGGTGCAGGTTAAAGAAATGCTTACCAAGATTCCAGGGTCCCACACCTGGGGCACTTAAGAGCATCTCGTGCCATGCATGCACTGGCGGAACGACTCTTCCTGTCTCCTCGTACCATTTAAAATTGTTAAGAAAGGGCCCTTCCAACCTGGACCGCACAAGTCTGCTTGCACTGGACAGGAAGCTGCAGTGAGAGGTAAGCGGGGTGCGAGGGAGATAGGATGAATGTATATGTGTGTGTATGTGAGCATGGGTGCGCGGGGGAAAGCTGCAGGAGCAGTGGGATGTATGTACAAAAGTGAGTACACCCAGTAGCGTACCTAGCGGGGGGCGGGGGGAGGGCGGTCCGCACCGGGTGCCGCTCATCAGGGGGGTGCCAACTTGCCGGCACCCGGCACCCCTCCAGAGACGGACAGTAATGTCCGCCGCTGGAGGAGCAGGCTCGTAAGGGAGCGGTATCGGAGGTCTTTAACAGACCACCGGCTCCCTTGAGTGATTTTAAGCCGGGTTCAAGGATCTCCCTTGAACCTGGCTTAAAATCACTCAAGGGAGCCGGAGGTCTGTTAAAGACCTCCGATACCGCTCCCTTGCGATCCGCGCAGCAACAGCTGTTGTGCGCCGGGGTTTGTTGTCAGATCCCGGCGCACAACACTGAAGCCGCGCCCACCAATGTCCGTGGCCCTCTGAACCCCGTGCCCTCGGAAGAAGACAGAAGAACTGAAGAAGAGGAGCGAAGAGCAGGAAAAGGAGCTGTAACGAGAAAAGAGCAAAGGTAGGAAAGCATACAGTGAGAGTGGATTGGTGTATGTGTGTGGATTGGTATGTGTGTGGATTGGTGTATGTGTGTGGATTGGTATGTGTGTGTGGATTGGTATGTGTGTGGATTGGTATGTGTGTGGATTGGTGTATGTGTGTGGATTGGTGTATGTGTGTGGATTGGTATATGTGTGGATTGGTATGTGTGTGTGGATTGGTATGTGTGTGTGGATTGGTATGTGTGTGTGGATTGGTATGTGTGTGGATTGGTGTATGTGTGTGGATTGGTATGTGTGTGTGGATTGGTATGTGTGTGTGGATTGGTATGTGTGTGTGGATTGGTGTATGTGTGTGGATTGGTGTATGTGTGTGGATTGGTGTATGTGTGTGGATTGGTATGTGTGTGTGGATTGGTATGTGTGGATTGGTATGTGTGGATTGGTATGTGTGTGGATTAGTATATGTGTGTGGATTGGTATGTGTGTGGATTAGTATATGTGTGAATTGGTATGTGTGTGTGGATTGGTATGCATGTGGATTGGTATGTGTGGATTGGTAAGTGTGTGAGAGTGATGGGTGTTATGCTGTACCATTTCCAATGAATTTTTCATTATATAATTATGCTCTAAGTACATCATAACTCCCATCACTCTATACTGTTCCATACAGTGGCAGAGCTGGGAGACAGAGGCCTTGCACCCCCACCGCAGGACTCCTGAAAGGTAAGTGAACTTCAAAGAGGGAGAGGGTAGATAGTTAGGAGGGGTAGATAGGGAGAAGGGAGTGAGAAGGGGTAAATAGGGCAGAAGGGAGCGAGAAGGGGTAGATAGGGCAATCATACTCCTATCATGCCAAGTCTGCGAGTGCCTCCTGGAATCTGGGTATGCCTGGGCATGATAGGAATGTGATTGCTGTTAACAATTATATATATATATATATATATATATATATATTGTTATTTAATTGTTTTGTCCTATTTTGGTGTGTTACTTACTTTAAATAAAAGTGTTAGATTTTTTTATGGTGTGTTTGGGGGGGGTCATATTCAGTTTCGGCCAGGTAGTTTTAAAGTGTGTGGGGGGGTGCCACATACAGGATCCGCCCCGGGTGCCAAATACTCTAGGTACGCCCCTGAGTACACCCCTCACATTTTTGTAAATATTTTATTATATCTTTTCATGTGACAACACTGAAAAAATGACACTCTGCTACAATGTAAAGCAGTGAGTGTACAGCCAGTATAACAGTGTAACTTTACTGTCCCCTCAAATATAACTCAATACACAGCCATTAATGTCTAAACCTTGGCAACAAAAGTGAGCATGGATGTGTAAGTGGGGTGAGACGGAGTGTGTGTTAGTATGAGCAAGTGTGTGTAATTTGTGTGGATGGAGGGGGAGGGGGAATGATGGCACAGACTAGCTGTTGAAGTTGGGGGGCCTGGGGGGAATTTTCACATCAGGGCCGGGGGGGGTTCTAGTTACGCCCTTGCATGCATGGATTCACCAATGTTATGTTATAGGGCGCTGCATTCAAGGAATGCCCCGTCTCCTCCCAATATTCACACACACAGAGCGTGATTTAGGTTGATGTATGGAGCCAATAAGCTCCTTTGGTGGTTATTTCCCTCCTTATCTCCCTATACAAAAGAATGGTCATGGTTGACATGTTTTCAACAGCGACAAAACATGTTTTATGTATTTCATGTGCAGCACAAAACGTGTCTGAATGGGGCCACTAAAATACTTTTTTACTTAACAAACAAAAGTTGAAATTGAACCATTTTTTAAAGGAACTATTTTTACTTTTCTCCCTGTACAGCTAATTAACATATTTCCATCTGCTTCTTATATGTGGATCCAATAATAAAAGTTTAAAAGGGAATTTTTTGGATGTCTCAAAAATCATCATCATTATTCTGACTTTTCTCCGCTGCATACTAAATCTGAGCTGACACTGAAGTCTAATTCCTGATCACCCAATTACATCCTGGACGTATCCCAACACAGTTCCAAATCTGTGCCTGAGGAATAAAGCTCATCCTGTTAAAACCTGGTAAGAGCCAGGACAGGTGTGTGTTACATAAGCATTCATAAATCGTAGCACATTGAACATCAAATTGTAGTACAGATGTTGACTTGGTTCTAAGTGCCAGATGGGAATCACACACGTTGCACCATATAATCACCGCCTGCCTCTACTAGACTTCTTTTAACCCCAAACCCTACTCAGCTTTGGTAAAAGACAGGGAGCCATATGTGATTGTCCACATTTATCACCAACACATGGCATGTATGGTTCACCCTTCATTTCAAATGATGAGTCCAGGCAGATGGTTGACCCCACTCATGGGAACAAAAATAAAAATCTAGCAGTTTCACTGATTTCGAGAGACTATTTAACATGCAAATAAAATTATATTTCAGGAGAACTTCTAGAAGTGTATAGTAGCTTACCACTAAGCCAGACGGGGCACGCAGAAGCCCGGAAATTCTAAGCTGGAATACTCAAATATCAATAGAAGGGGCATTGTAGAAACATTATCCCACCAATAAAGTTTATCGGAAAAAAGAAAGCTTAATTCATAGAGACTGGGTAGCTCCATACGTATCATGTGTCTACTTACTGGTGAAAAAGATGACTGCAATCCAAAGCAATGAACTGGTTAGCCGCCTTCAGGTGTTCTCTTACGTATCACCACCTTAAAGTAAAGGCAAGAGACTAGAGTCTTTCTAGGTCATTTGCTGGGGTTTCCCTCTTATCTCAAAATCCTCAGTATGCAATAAAATCCGTCATCTCATAAAACGTTACCATAACTGCCTATGAGTTATTTTGCAAGCTGACTTGTTACAATCCTACACGTTCTATGGGGGTTTGGATATTCATATTTGTGATAATTAAAAGGAATCTAATACTTGACTACAATGCATTATCACATTCAGACTAATACGTTTGTTTGACAATTTCTATCTAAGAGTTAAAGTTGCTGCAACCAGATGACATACTGTAGAAGCAGCAAGGAATAAACAATTTTGAACTGGCACGGGGAGACAGGAAGAAGGGTTCGCAGGGGTCACACCGGACCCCCTAGAGGTTGTAGTTACCCCAGTGGATGGAGACTCAGTTTGCAGTGGATTCATGCATTCAAAAGAGAATAATGCTACAAGGAGTTCCCTGACTAGAACTCAGACTGAGTATTTCCTTCTCTCACAGATGCTACACTTGATCTTAGCCCGAATGTCAAGAACCAATAGTAAAGGTTAGATTATGTTCATTACAATTATAGTTTCTGTTCAGTACTAGCCATAGGGCAAAGCATGTGGGCTACAGGGGTTTTTTATTTGCAGAGCACATATTAGCTAGAGGGTTAGGTCAAAATGCATTGCAGTCCCACTGATTCACCTCCTTGGTAATCAATATAGCCATGAAAAATTAGATAGGAGTCGCCAAATTTTGGGTACTTTGACGTAGCAGCAGGTTAAGCAATATATGGCCATATAGTGTGACAGAATCCCCAATATTTATGCCTTAGATATGTGTTTTTGGAATGGCAGTTGCTGGCAGTTGCTTTATTTTGTGGAGCGCTTTAAATGCCTTGGCAAATTTTTCTTCAAGTGCTGCCCTGCTTTCACCAGCAGGGGGAGACATGTCAATAGACATGTTATTTCCATCAGAGTAATATCTTTACTCAAAGGGTCATTTCTCTTGGTTTCCATGGTGACTGCGCAGAATTGTTGAGCAAGAAACAGTTTTAGAATAACAAAAAGATTAGCAGTAGAACAACACTTATAAGCATGGAACAACCAACGACTCTGATAGGAGAGGAAAAACCTAAGAAGCATCTTTGATTAAAACGTGCTTATGTCATTAATAACCCAGTGCTCCCAGCGATGTATCTGCTACTGCGTACTCTCTCATATCAAATTGCCTGTTCAGATGTCCCTTGTTTCACTCTACTTGGCTACAACATTGGCTGTTGTCATATGATCCCCTAACAGAAAAAGGAACAGCTAGGAGTTGGAGACACCATCAGGGAACTAATGGGATGTTATTATGACCTTGGGCAGGTCGGTGCTATCTCTGTGCTTCTAAAATTAGACTCAGCCATCCAAGACTGAAATGAATTGTACATATTACTGTACAATCATCTTCTCCAGCTCATACATCGTGAAGTGATGGCAGAATTCTGCTGCAATCAGATCACTTCTGTGGGAATTCCAATGCAGTCTGTTTTTAAGAGTGTGTTTTGGACATGTGTTGCCAGCGAGGGTTTTGGGCACTTCCATTACTGGGTCATTTGGGTGGGCTTCTCTCCTGGGCTGATAGCATCTGTTCCAATTCAAACACCGCTGAAGTAATTACCAAAGCCCAGACAACCGAGGCAAAACGATCAACACAATCTCCCTAGTGCTCCTTTGCCTTGCTTCTACCCTAATACAACCTTAAACCTCTGGTCAACCATATGCGTAACCCATTCGCTCTGCATTGGTTCAAGTAAAACCAAAGTCCAAAGCATTGGTTTAGTATTTTTGTATTGGTTACTTATTTTCTCAAGTATATAAAGACATAAAAAAGAAATGTATATTGATAACTTTGCTGGGAATTCAGAAAGCAAAATATTCAGATCAAAATGTTTGCTCTGTAGAGTATGCAGAACCTTTACATTATAGCAGCATAGGTTCCACCTATACTGTCACTTTAAATGTCGGCTGTGTGCTTTGGGGTAACAAAGGCACATTTCACAGATGGCCGAGTCCATGCTCCAAGTGTCAGCCGCATCTCTGTAATCTGTTATAATGCAAAGCAATATGAATCCCTACATATAGACGGATAACTATTACAATTTACAAGCAATAGTTATATTTCACTGCCCTACTGCTTGTCACAGGAAAGTAACATCACCAAGATGGAGAAGACTATATCACCATAGATGGTTATTGTTCTGAATGACTCAGACGCCTTCGGGTTATGTAAGACCTCTGTGGTCTCTCTGCAAAATTATTCAGTAGGTTAGAACAACAGAACAGAACAGCAGAAAACCTAATGTGGCACCTCACACGTTTCCTCTAAAACTACCGGTATATAAGAATGGATTAGTGTCTTGAGGATTCTTTCCTTTAATTTTAATATGATCTCTAAAGATCCTGAAAAATACTTTGAGTTACAGGAAAGGAACGTTGATTAAATAAAGCCTAATAAAATAAGAACTACTTTGCGCCCACATGCAAGTATCCGGACACTTCCATGTTCTCCGCATCTACTTAACTACATACTTTTTAAGGCACCCATATAGTTGTTGTTTAAATAGATGCTTCAGCTTAATTAGCTAAATGTTCCTTTACTTTGCAGCACTTTTCTGTAATGTACAGCAGGGTGGTCTATCGTACCAACCCGTACCCTCAAACATTTCATATGTCATCAACAGCTGATATATTAAGTATTTACTATCCCTGACTTATTTTTTTGGCAAACCTGGCCCAGTTCAGTGACTTGTTCTATAATATCACTGCACGTTAACACAGATTTCTCAAATGTTTAATGACGTGCCCACAGACACCTATTAATCCAAAGCAGGGTTCATAGATGAAGAAGTAGCCTCCAACACCTTGTCTTTTAAATAAGGTAATAATAATGGTTAATACACAAATCCTATGAACCTGAAGCCATAGCTTATAAAATCCTATGCCTAGGACCTAATGGTATGTTTTGTCTTTCATCGATTTCCACGTATGGGACCCTTCCTGGCTCTTAAAGGATCAGGCCTGTTTCTAAAACTTTGTATCTTCATAGACCTATTCAGCCTTGAGGATATATGATAAATCATAGTTAGTGAGTTAAGAAAAATAGCAATAGAACAGGTATCTGTTGTGATATGATGGTTACAAAAACACCAAAAATGTACTTTTATGACAGATTTGAGAGAAAAGTTCACTGTACCAAACAGGTATGACGAGACGTTTGTAAACAGAAAGGCATCAAACGTTATATATAGAAAATAATCTCTTGTCTGTTTTAGGGGAACTAATTCTGTTCTATGAAGCTTTAACTGAAATCAATGAGAGTGCTTCCCACCCAATGCACACAAGGGTCTGAGTGGACCCCCCACCCGCAGCATTCGCAATATCATCTTCAAAAAAGACAAACTACAAACCGGAATATTGATCACAAAAAATGCTTTTAGCTTTAGCAATGGCTTTCACCATTTACAATTCTCAAGACAATCATTCAGAGTTCATCTCTCCAGCTATTTAAAGGGACGGTCAGGCTGCAGCTGAAAGGGGCACTGGATGCAGACGGCTTCACTGATCCCGGGTTCCATGCAGTCGAAGCAGCCGTTCATTATCCTTACCCGTAAGCTGCCTCCTGACATCAGCTAAGCCGGAAGTGCCAGATATCGGCACATGCAGGGACACAGTGTGTTCAGGTACTCCGGGCAAAGCGGTCAAACACATAATATCAATATTCTGCATTATTAAGGATTGATATAGTTCCATTTTGTGGGCCGTCAGCTGCTAAACAACACATTTATTTCATTGTATTGGGTTTGTTATATTTTTCATATAGTGTAACGCGAGAAGAACATGATTTGATAATGCTGCCATGTATGAGCATGATGTCAAAACACCATACCGACAGGCTGGCGCAGAATGTTGGCGACTACGCATCCCATTCTCATCACTGGTTCTCTCTAAAATACAACGCTTCTTGATGTGTACTACGTTATATGTATTTCTCTTATACTAAGGTATCCTCGATATTCTGTTGTGTTAACGCACCACATGGTCTCCATTTGTTTTAGAACACATTTTAGAAGTTACCAAGAATAATTGAATATACTTTTACTGCGGACTTTGGGTAGCTGCAACCGTTACACGTTTTGGTTTTCTTCACAGCGGAGCCTCTGACCTCGGGGTTTTAATAGAAAAAAGTGTGATGCTAGAGTTAATTTAAACAGTAGAATATACATTCTGCTTCTGTCTTCCGGTTTGAACCACTGACCTCTGAGCAGGTGCTTGCACCCAGATTACGTATGACTGACGCGTAACCCTAGGGAATAGTAGTAAAAGTAACCTCAAGAACGAAGGTCATCCAATACTGAAGGTCAATCTACTTTCTAATTTTGTGGCTACAAAACAAAGACGAAGCAAAGTTCTCCATACCACAAAAAGAAGAAAGATAGATTATTATAGAATCATCTTCATTAATAATGCATTTCCTCATGCGGGACTTCAAAATTGGGAAAAATATATCTAAATATAGACATATGGCCATTTCTTAAACTCTGCAGCACAACCGATCTTTATAATTAACTCTGACCGTAACCTACAGAAAAATCCCCTTCATATGATAAGTTTTACCAAAATGTCCAGATTTTGATGGTTATAGAATCAGAAGATTACCCAGGCCAAAATATTTCTTCTCTTTTATTATCTTAAGCTCTAGTTTTTCAAGATAGCCTTAAATCAAAATAAATTTTGATTAAACCTCTGACTTTCACTGAATTAAAGATCTGCTCATCCTCTTGAGCTTTAAATGATTTGTCAGCTGAATCATGAAGGATAGGATGTTCTGTAGCTCAGGAATGTATCCTAAACAGGAATGTGTTTTTAGTGAATACATGTACGCTGGCCAACTGTCTAGAGTTTTTAGGCCCTGTCTCCTCTCATCAACCTCAAAGTGCTTTGGATGCACAAACGGGACACCACCGTCTCTGTGCATGAAGGCAACTGGCAAATTATTTAAGCATTTTGTATGGTTCATGTCTATGCCGATATACTTCGCACATTACAGCCATGTACCAGGTGATGGCTGCCCGTGGATGGGTTCAAAATGTTTAATAAATAAAATGCGGCACAAAAGCCAAAACAAAAACTGAAAGGGTTCTTAACGGTTTCTTGTGTTATTTTTGTGTGATTAAAACCATAATTCAGGAGAGAATAAAAGGACAGATCTCCTAAAAGTTTAGTGGATTAATATTCCGGCACCCGTTGCTGTATGATGCCACGAAACATGAACTACATACATGGAGCGTGACATGGAGGTCTTCTAACATGATTCCAATACCAATAGCTACCACAACATTACTGGATGGCCTTAACCAGCAGAACCATAGAGTTCTGGACTGTTCCTGCTCAGGTTTCATGGAATGGGGTCACCCTCACGGTACAGCATTAGAGAATAGTAACTGAGGGTCCACAATTACCAGGGCGCGCTGGGGGTATACTCACTAAAGGAGAGCTGACGTGAGAGTTTGCAGGGGAGCGGTGCTTTCAACTCATTGACTCCACTATATATTGTGAAGGTTCAACCCCACAGAGCTTCTGCCACCAGATTTCGTCAGTCTCCTCAACCGTTTAATTATGCATCGTACTGGGCCAGCTTAGCGCTTCCTTTTGGTGAAGCTTGCTAGTGTTGGCCCTGTGTAATGAATAGTCAGAAGTCTGCCGCTGACTCTCCTTCCAAAGCTCCCTTTGGAAATGCGCGGTAGAGGCATTAATATTCTCCATTGACATTAACCTGTTTTAGTAAGTCCGAGTACATCACGTGTGACAAGGCTGGCTATTCATATACCCAACACGCAACACGCAACATCTGAAAGTCCATTTGGTTTGGACGGCAAACTATTGAGGAAGTTTTACCGCACCCAGCTTCTGTTTATGTGACTCGTTTTGGACAGCAGGTCTATTATAAAACGTATTTCCACGCTCCCTGCAACTAAAACATTATGGCGGATGCATGCAGGGCACAGAATCCCTATAACTGGAAGCGCCAGCCCTTATACTCCTGGAGCGGATGCAGTAATACCCTTCACATGCCACACGTGTATACTTAGTCTAAAAAAAACCACATTTGCCGCCACAAACAGCTTGTTTGTGCATCAATTCGGCTTTTTAACATAACTGGCAATAAAAGTTCAACACTAAATAATCAGCCCCTGACACTGTGTTTCACATTTATTCCAGTTTCATCCATTTCACTTCCCTAATCATCTCCAACTAACACTGTGCTGTATAAATGTATGTACACTGTATATATATATATATATATATATATATATATGCTGTATGTATATATATATATATATATATATATATATATGTTGTATATATGGTTTATATATATATATATACACACACAGCATATATATATACAGCATATATATATATACATACAGTATATACTGCATATATATATACATACATATATATAGCTACACTGTATATTCTATATATAAATATGTACATTGTATATGCTGTATATATAGCCACACTGTATATACTGCATATATAAATATATGTACACTGTATTTGCTATATATATATATATATATAGCTACGCTATATAGCTACACTGTATATATTGTATTATATATATATATATATATATATATATATATGTACACTGTATTTGCTAGCTATATATATATATAGCTACACTGTATATACTGTATATACATAACTGTCTGTATATATATATTACAGGCGGTAAGACGTTGCTCTGTGCAGCCGCGGTGTCGGTATGACTCACACACGGTACACGCCATGTTCTCTGGCTGTGTGCGGCGGCGCCGTCCTCCCTCCCTCCTGTCTCAGTGCGGCCGGGCACGTACCGCTCACCTGCCTCTCTAGTGTCTCGGAAACGTCGCATGAGGTGCGGTTTAGCCAATCGCGATAAGAGCTACTGCGGGTGACGCCCTTTAAGGGGCGTGCCGCGGGTATAGGAGGACGGCGGATTTGCTATATAAATGCTGCGGAAGCGCTGTTTGTCTTCTGCGTTTATTCCAACTGGGAGAGAACACGCTTGATTGACAGGTAAGGATAAACAGGAGCTGTCAGTGCGCAGGCCCGCTGCCGCAGGTACATGAGCGCATCTTTCTGTATACGTTATTGTTTGGGGCGCGTTGTATTATTATTGCTCCCTCAGCATCTCTCTGGACAGGATGCCATGTCTTAAGATGGCCACAGCCCTTGCTGCTGTTCGCCCGGTTGGCTCAGACTGCAGCATGCCAGTCCCGTCTTTAAGAGCCGTATTAGCCCTCTTATGCTGATTAGCACTGTTGCTATGATACGCCCCCCCCTGGTAGCATTGCCCTCCTGTTGCTCTGTTATGTGATGATCATAACTGCATGTGACAGGTGATTGCATCTGAAGATCAGGGCCGTGTCTCAGGGGGCTTGCCTAGCATGCCCTGGGCACAAAGGTGTCCTGATCTGGGGCAGGAATGTGCCGCCTTGGGCTGCTCTGTAGGGCTGTGACAGATGCTGGGCCCTCAGCTGCCGCCTGCCAGAAATAGAAAGTCACTTACATGGGCTTCTCTCTACTTGCTAAGACGTATTAGCTTTAACCTCTTCCTAACTGGATGGAGCCTGCGTGCCCACTGCAGTGGAAACACCCCCTCAAGTGCTATCCTCCATGCAGCTTTCCGAGCTGAAATGACAGAAGAGGCCTCGGCTTTCAAAGAGTTAAAGCCATTCAGTTTTATGTAACTTTTCAATCATTCACCCAAATGCTGGTGCCAAAGGCAATTAACATTTCAGTAGGAGCAGTTGGGGTAAACGGGTGGTATTCTGTGGGGGCAGGAAACGCTTCAGCTCCGGAATACATACATGGTAAGGAAATGAATCAGCGGTTGCTATGGGTGCTTCACAGTGGAAAATTCTGTTTTCTTCCCCAAGGGATTCTCTGATGTTGTATTCTAGAAGCAAATGTCTGATCCCCGACAGTCACTGCTGTTTGGTGCATGTTGGCTTATAAACTGGTTGGCGTCTGTTTGTTAGCCGCTAATATGGCAACAGTAACAAGCCTTGCATGCTCTTTCTTGCCGCTACCTGTGAACAGGTTAACTGGGTGAGGTGGATGGCATCTGGTGCTGGAGCTTTTATCTATTCAGCGTCTAGTATCGTGTAACGTTGGCCGTGTATGTAGGACATGGTACGGCTGCAGTAGAATGATTCCTCCGCTAGCCCCCTCTGGCATTAGACACCTTAACAATTGCTTGTGGCCTTTTAATTTATTTTGATTGTAGACATAAATTCTTTATAACGAATACTTTGTACGACCAGCTTGGCAGTTTCTCAAGACTCCTGGCCTTCTGTCAAGCAGTTTCCTCTTGCCCAATATCAGTTTACAGGATCATTGCATAACTATAATTATATCTCTGGCTTTCTCCTGTAGCTCAGATGGCTGTAGGAGGCTGTTGGGGGTAAAGTTCCCAATGCAGCCCCGGTTTGTGTGGCTGAGTTTTAATGCCTCCAGTAAATAGTGTATCGCAGATGAGTGTCACGGGGTGGTCTGATGTGAAGATATAAAGTAGCGGCATCTCCAGAGTATCCCGTAACTGTTGTGTGTAGCGTGTTAATGCTTCAAACCCGTCCTGACTTCAGGTGTGATTATATCACAGCTTCCTATCTACCTGGTTGGAAGAGGACTGTAAGGCTTAATAGCGTATTAAGTGAGGTGTGAAGCGTTTGCTTGGCTGCCCAATGACTTCACTCCTGTGAGTTGGCAGCATCTGAGAAAGCCGTGAGGAGCGGCACGTTCTCCAGCAGCCCCCGTCTCTGAATGACTGTGGGTTTTCCAGTTTGCTGCAGTCTGGGGCCTGTGCGAGCAAGAAAGGAAGTGCGTTTCATGACTAATAATCCTTCCCACTCCCACGGAAATTACACCGCACAGAACCCCCCTGTTCTCTGGCTGCTGCGATGATATAATTCAGTTGTGGCCTTCCTTCTGTAACGTGTAATCAGAGAAGCTCTCGATGAAATCCAAACGTGCCGGTCTCTCACAATTAGTAATTGTGGCACAGCATGAAATGCCTCTCGGGTGCTGATAATTTGGCAGCTCTGCCAGGCAAAGAATTTGTCTCAGAAAAGTCGCTATGTAACGTGCCACTTCTGACCAAGTAATTGATTATTTTGAAGGGCAAAACATATTGGATTTAAATCCCTGCACTATGCCTGAATGCATCCATTGCAGTAAGGTCGTTCTGAAGGTCACAGGATATCTGAAGCTATAGATCAGCAACTGCTGCAGCTATGTAGGGTTAACATGCCAATTAGCATGTTACATGTCTAACTACATGCAGTTGCGCATGAGGCCAATGACTTTTGAGGTCTCTAGGTTCGCACCCCACTGCTTTCTCCTGGTGATCGCACATTTTTCCTGCACCATCTATCACGATGTGATGCTGCGGTGAATGGGCCGTGTTAGCTGGTACTCTGCAGGGATGCTTAATCTTTCCCGGTCTGGACGGGTGCAATGGAACACAAATGGTTTCCTTATATGAAAGTGCTTGAATTGTTAACTTTGCTAATCCATTAACCCTTTTTTGGCAGATAAAACATGTCTGCCAGATGCATGATTTAGAGGGACGTAGTTGGTATTATGGATGCAGTGATGGCGAGCACGCCCTGCTGCGTTCAGCTACGTGTAGGCATGGATGTGCTGAATGGCAGAAATCTGAGTGCTAACCGCCTGCTATTGGCTAAATCCGTGGCTTTTATTAGGGCGGCTTTGATCTTCACCATTGGTTTGCCGTTTAAAAAAAGTGAGCCTGTGACAGACAGGGTTAACTGTTCTGGGAAATGCTGCATTGCTGTGACGTGCAGGAGGAGGTGCTGCATGCAAGGGAGAGCAAGCGAAGGTCGGGCACAAGGACATTTTGCTTACTGTACAGCGTCTGCAGCAGCAAAGCTGGATGTAAAGAGCCCGACCTGTTAAACTGATGTATATGTTCTGTGTGTTGGTGCCGGCTCAGCTCCTCACTTTCCTCTCGTTCTAGTGCTAGCAGTCGTTTAGCAAATGTTTGTCTATGTTTTAAGCAAAATGTCACCTGTTGGAACATTGACCTACTTCCCTGTCTGGTGTCTGTCTACATTTTTATAACGTGGGATTCGATGTCAGATGTAATTTCTGTGTTCATCTGGCCCACCTGTTTCTAGGTGGAAAGTCTTTTTGCATCTGTCCTTATTTCCTAGTATACAGGTGTATATACCTCCCTGTGCTGAGATGTGACACTTCACCTTCACACTTCACAATTCGTTCATTTAGGAAACTTGATTTTCCAGCTGTATTTTCTCTGCCCTTTGATAAGCAAATGTAAACTTTCACAAAGATCCTTAAGTGTGTTCCTATGATGGTAATGATTTGTGTAATAGGTTACCTCTAACTTTATATTCCTCAACCTTCACAGAACATCACCATGTCTATCCTGAAGGTCCATGCCCGTGAAATCTTTGACTCCCGTGGGAACCCAACAGTAGAGGTTGATCTGTATACAGGCAAAGGTTGGTAATGTGCTGTTACAGAAGAAAGTGGTCGACATCCATGCCCAATTCTAAAGGGCTGTCCATTGAAAGCGTCAAATAGTCATACAAGCCACTACGATCATGTTTAACACACTGCTGGAAATGACAGAGTTCTTTTTGAGGATCAGAAAGCTTGTGATTGGGCATCCTATTCAGTATTGCCCAATGAAGGGCATCTGTTTCTGACTCAACAATCCGTAGTATACGTAGATGCACACACAGCCGTCTCCTAAAGACAAAATGTATGCATCCTGTATGCCAGGGCTCGACAAATCCCAGGTCGCCATGGCGACTGATAATTTTGTCCTGGCGCCTAGGTGTTTGTGAGCCAAACCTATAATTGGGTTTAGGATCCAGATCCCCCGCGGCGTTGCAGGGGACTTGGATCCTCCTTTCCGGCAGCAGCGGGCGTCTGTGCAATGCAGACAACCCTGCTGCTGCAGGCGGCTCCGCCCACCCTCCTCACTGAACGGGGCTGTCACCTCCCACGAAGGTCACTGAGTCGCGCTGGCCAGCTGACTCAATTCTATTTCGGCTCAACGGGGACGGCTTATTAAAATGCTGCCCCTGTCGATTCGAAATAGAAGTGAGTCCGCCGGCGCCACTCAATAACTTTCACGGGCGGCACCAGCGCTGCTCAGTGACCTTTGTGGGCGGTGCCAGCCCTGTTCAGTGAGGAGGGTGGAGCCGCTGGCAGCAGCAGCGGGAATCCAACAGAGTGCACATCGGGGTCAGGTAAGTGGAAGTAACTGGGGGCATGCTTGGCAGTGGGAGGCTGGGACAAAGATGGCTATGGGAGACTGGGGGCAAAGGCAAACTCTGTCCCCAGTTTCCTATAGACAGCTTTGTTACTAAATAGCTTCCCATAATCTCATGTTTAGTGACAGATGCCTATGGGAGACTGGGGGCAAAGGCAAACTCTGTCCCCAATTTCCTATAGGCATCTTTGTCACTAAACATGGGACTATGGGAAGCTATTTAGTGACAAAGATGCCTATAGGAAATTGGGGACAGAATTTGCCTTTGCCCCCAGTCTCCCATAGGCATCTGTCACTAAACATGAGATTATGGGAAGCTAAGGCAAATTCTGTCCCCAGTTTCCCATAGGCATCTTTGTCACTAAACATGGGACTATGGGAAGCTATTTAGTTACAAAGATGCCTATGGGAAACTGGGGACATAGTTAATTAATGGGATTAATTAATAGTAATTAAAAGTATGCACTGGTGCTTTTTAGTGTGGGCAAAGTGTGAGTGCTGGGGCAAAGTGAGGGCTAGGGTAAAGTGTGAGACTGAGTGCTGGGGCAAAGTGTGGGTGCTGGGGCAAAGTGTGAGTGTAGGGCAAAAAAAAGTCCTGGCTCCTAACTTTTTTAGTTGGCTCCTAGATTTAAAAAAATTTGTCAAGCCCTGCTGTATGCTCCTTTCCTAAAGATACAAGAGCTGCATTTAAGGAGTCTGATATATTCCATGCCTCTTGGAGCCGCTGTTCAAGAGAACACAGCAGGTCACTCACTTCTGTTATTTCAATGAAACTGTTAAATACCCAACAATCAAAGGACTACTGTCCATAAAGCTATGGAAATTTCCGTTCATTGTGATGGTTCAAATATTGCCTAAAAGCAGCTCTAGCCTTCTGCGGACTTGTCTCTGGGCCAGACTAGCCCTTCTGGAATATTAAAAGTATCCTCTGCCCTATTGGTGTTATGTTTAGGAATCTGTCCGCTTTCATTAGCTTTGCTATTTCAGCCACTAATGTGTTCGGGCATTTGTTATGGTAACCCAACAAGTCTCGTTGTGGCCAAATGATCACCAACAAAGCTTTAATTGAATTGTGCTCTTTGCATGGATCTGAAGAGGAATTTCTAATGAGGTCAGCATAGTATATAGCACACTTGGGTTGAAAATTAGATGTACAACTGGGTAGAGCCTGGATTTCATTGGGAGTGTTGGCTTTAAATGTTTAACTGTTTCTGAGCTCAGACCCTCTTTTTCTGTCTCCCAGGTCTGTTCCGGGCAGCTGTTCCTAGCGGTGCATCCACCGGTATTTATGAAGCCCTTGAGCTCAGGGACAATGACAAAACTCGCTATCTCGGCAAAGGTAAAAACCATTTTTTTGTAGTACATTGAGCACTCTATATTGAGTATTCTATGTATTCATTAATAAAATCTCGTGATCACTTGTGCAGCCTCTGGCTATTCTAAGCATATAATATGGACAATATGTGCACAAAGGTTGGGGTGGGGGGGGTTTAAAAAAAGGAATATTTTCTGCTAGAGAATGTTTTGACAACTCTGGGGTTTAAGTGGTGCCAGACATATACTGATGAGACATGAACACGGAACTGGCTGCCAGATGCCCAAACTGGCTCTGTACAGACAGCTTGTGTCCACCAGGTGAAACCCTAGATACCTGGGTGCAGTTCCTGGTTGCCATGGTAACTTATCGGGTTTGTTCTAGTTTAACTTTATATTTTTCTATGTATGAAAAAGGTGGGGACTGGGATGTCCAGCTGGGTTTCTGATCACAAGATTGATGCATAAATAGTTGGTCTGATTAAGCCAGCCTTAATCACGTGATCTAATTGGCATACTACTGTATTAAGGTTGTCTTATCACGTTTCCTGTTTGCTCTCAGGTGTGAAAAGAGCTGTGAAATATGTAAACGAGTTTCTGGGACCCGCTTTATGCACCCAGGTAATGGGAGTCTGTGCCTTCTCAGACTTCCCAGTGCATGGGTTTGACACTAACTTCTCCTAGATGGCATTCCTAGACGGCAAACTACCCAGTATTGCATACACTGGGACAGAGGGGGGCATAGGGGAGACACTTTGCAATGGTCTCAACTTAAAGGCATTGAAACTATGATTAAATGACAAAAGAATACAAAGGAGCTGCATGTGGAGATGTTGGTCTAGGAATGCCTCTGGAGCATGCCAGTGTGATCAGTGCAGTGATTGAATGTGCTTGTCCCTTCCAGGTGTCTCTAAAGCAGTTGATCACATCAATAATACCATTGCACCAGCACTGGTTGGAAAGGTATGGGTTCCTGTTCTACTAATTCTCCTAATGCTGCCCTCCTGTGCAGTAGGGCAAAGCTCTGCATTGGATACATGTACTTGAGTATTAACTGCATTTAGTGTGAATGTCTGTGTTTAGGACAGGCTTTGGGAAGGGCTTGGTGGGTTGTTGTGCATATGTAAGCAGTGTTACACAATCTGTATAAAGAGCAATCGTGGAGCAAGAGATCTACATAAGCCATCGCCCTGTGAATAGCAATCCCCATTACGCTCAATGCACCTGCACCGTACAAATACTATTGACTCATTGCAGCCAGGTGAGTTTTTATTGCAAGGTTGCTGCCACCGAAGCACTTATCCAAAGATAGATAATAATATATGTGTATGTAATATATACTAACCAACCAACCAGTGTCTACTAAGCTGCAAAAACTATAGAAACTTGCATGTGAAGCAACTTGCTGGTTCTAGATGTACAGCGGCAGGTGTGACTGAAGCAGCTCGACGAGACCGTCTGGAGTCTGCAGATTAGAGCAGTAAGGAGTGGGCTGCTTTTATAGCTGGTAACTGACACCATGCTGCCCAAGGGCTCAGAAGTGTCTTCTTCCTTAGCATCTAGATTTGCTGCCAGTTATCTTTAGAACAGATTACAGCGTAGAACTAAGGCAACGAATATTAAATTCTTTCTAAGGTGCAACACTTTTTACAAGAGCCTTGCATACAAAGCATTTTTGATGGCAGTCTGGCCCTGCTGGTTTATCTTTTTCTTGGGTTTTAAGCATGTTTGCTCTTGGCTTTTTTTTTTAATCTAGACGTGATCTGGTTTTTCATAGCATATTTCTAATCTTATTTTAATAGAGTGTAACAGTCGTTGAACAGGAAAAAATTGACAAACTTATGCTGGATATGGATGGAACTGAGAACAAATGTAAGTATCCTGGATACAGCTGTCTATTCAACAAAACACAGCAAGTTGGTTGCTTCATTTCAATTAAACTGTTAAATACCCAACATGTCCCTAAAGCTATGAACATTTCGATTCTTTGTGAATGGATTGTATCTGTTCTAGCACTAAGGAGATGTACTCAAGTGCAATGTTCATTGAGTCAGGTTTGTATCATGTCTTTCATTCCAAAAACATGGAACTTAACTGAAATGGTTCACCATTGGAGCATTTAGCCAAAAAAATGCCCACATAGACCTTATAATGCACTCTATACTCTCAAAGTAAAGGCCAAACGCCAGATTACACCTGTATTTAAATAAAAGATGAATGATCAAAGCTTGTTACGTGTGTTCGTTGCTGTTTGATGCATTTTACCTCTTAGCCAAGTTTGGTGCCAATGCAATCTTGGGAGTATCTCTAGCAGTGTGCAAAGCAGGAGCAGCCGAGAAAGGTGTTCCTCTGTACCGTCACATTGCAGACCTAGCTGGAAACCCTGAGGTCATCCTCCCTGTTCCGGTAGGTGTCCATCTGTGTTCTTCTCTTCTTGCCTTTACATTGAAACTGCTACTAAATACCTTGGAAAGCTTAAAATGTGCCAACTGTTTCCCAGGCCTTCAATGTAATAAACGGTGGTTCCCATGCTGGAAACAAGCTGGCCATGCAGGAGTTCATGATCCTGCCTGTGGGAGCAAGCACTTTTAAAGAGGCCATGCGTATTGGAGCAGAGGTTTACCACAACTTGAAGAATGTCATCAAGGACAAGTATGGAAAAGATGCCACCAATGTGGGTGATGAGGGTGGCTTTGCTCCCAACATCCTGGAGAACAAGGAAGGTAAGCAATGGCTTGTTTAATTTATGTATCTCAAAATGTCCATTTGCAGATCCTGTAGCTTTATTCCAATAGTAGAAGCCCCTACTCTGGCAAGCTTGGTTTATAAGGTTAATGATTGCCACTTCAACTCCATAGACCCAGAAAACACAATGAAGTAACTACACTGTTGCCATACTTTGCACTGCTTAATGCCTGTGTGTGTGTATATGCCCCCACAATTAAAGCCAATTTTTGAATAGTGAGTGTAATACTGGTATGTGGGTCAGCTGTTACAGTACTGTAACTGTATGCTGGCAGGAAGACTTGAATTTGTGTAATATGAGATGATGACCTGATCTAAACTTAGCTCTAGGTTACTCCAAGCTTTGGGCATGCCAAATAGAACCATCGGCATTTGGAAATGACCCCACCAGAAATCCTAGCTTTACCTTTAACTTTAGTCAAGGTTTGAACTCTGTAAAGCCTGTACGCAATTATCTATTGTGTATCCAACTTCCCCCGGTCTGATCGCTGCTTAACAATGAACTAGCCATGAAGGCCAAGCAGCGGGGTAGAGATCTGGAAAGCTTTTCCCATTAAACACACATTCTAATCTAGAGGTGTGTGTGTGATACTTGCAGGTTTGGTAAAGCAGAACGTTGTCAGGCATTTAGTGTGGCAGAGTAACAAGTCCTGCCTTCTGACCAAAATCGCCAAAGCTTTTCTACCGATCTTCAGTCATGTAGTAACCAGCAAAATACTCCTGTGTGCA
Source organism: Spea bombifrons (assembly GCF_027358695.1). Classification (NCBI taxonomy): domain Eukaryota; kingdom Metazoa; phylum Chordata; class Amphibia; order Anura; family Pelobatidae; genus Spea; species Spea bombifrons. Next base: position 10,190,138 of record NC_071098.1, read on the forward strand.
TGATATTCTGACTGGCTTTTGACCTCTGCTCCAATGTAGCTGACTATTTACCCTTAAGAGGGAATCTTACACTTGTATCCCTTTCACTGTGAAGAATAGAGCTTTCCGTTTCATCTGATCCACTAGAGTACCCCTCCAACACAACTTGTTGGTCCCTTCTCCCATCCCATACATACTGTGTAGTCCTAATCCAGTTACATATGTAATATTTTGTGTATATACACAGCTCTGGAGCTCCTGAAGACTTCAATCAACAAAGCTGGTTACTCTGATAAGATTGTCATCGGAATGGATGTTGCAGCTTCAGAGTTCTACAGGGATGGGAAGTATGATCTGGACTTCAAGTCACCAGACGACCCAAGCAGATACATCTCCCCTGATCAGCTGGCTGATCTGTACAAGAGCTTTGTGAAGGATTACCCAGGTATGTTTGGCACAAGTATCTTAAATAAAGCAGTTTGTTTTCAATCGAAAGGTGTCTGGGGATTCAACTAACTAAGCATACTTCCCTATGTTGTGTGACTGCAATAAGGGAATGTGATGCAGAATAATCTAAAAGGTACTACTTAATTCTGGTACCTGGCTACCAGACACTGACTTAATTTGACAGGTTTGGCAGATCTAGCAGTCTCTGTATTTTAGTCCATCTTCTGCATGTATCAGTAGATGGTGTATTTTGGGGTACCAAGATAAGTGCTGGACACTCCCTGGCTTATTGGGCTTTGGTTTTAGCTTTCTTTTAGGTGGTTTAAGGACTTTTTAGTAATGTTCCTCTTCCTGCTCTAGTTGTTTCCATTGAAGATCCATTTGACCAGGATGACTGGGCAGCCTGGTCAAAGTTTACAGGCAGCGTTGGAATCCAGGTAGTTGGTGATGACCTGACTGTGACCAATCCCAAGCGTATTGCCAAGGCAGTGGAAGATAAGGCATGTAACTGCCTGCTTCTTAAGGTCAACCAGATCGGCAGCGTCACAGAATCCTTGCAGGCGTAAGTAAAGGCCCATTAGGCTGTAGATTAAATATGCAACTCCAAATAAAGTTAAGCATCTTTACTTTTGTACACAAAAGCTGTATACTAAAAAATTAATTGCATGCTTTGTAAGTATATAGCTGCTAAACCAAGTATTTGGTTTAACTACGTAAAGTGCCATAGCTGGGTAATGGTAGATTCTGCAACTGCCAATGCTACATATTATGAAGCCATTTTAAACATTTGTTTTTTAGTAGCAATGTCATCTTCTTTTACCAGTCTCTTTACAACTTGAGATTCTTAATAGAGGGAAACTGCCTAGTACATCTGTGAATGATAAATGCATTGTCCTCCTGCAGATGTAAGCTGGCTCAGTCCAATGGCTGGGGAGTGATGGTTAGTCACCGTTCTGGAGAGACTGAAGACACATTCATCGCTGATCTGGTGGTTGGCCTTTGCACTGGACAGGTAAGATTTGGTGAAATGGGCGAATCACTATCTTGGGTAAGCATTAACAAAATGGGTGTATAATAAATAACTTGTATCTTTGTTGTAGATTAAAACTGGTGCCCCATGCAGGTCTGAACGTCTTGCAAAGTACAACCAGTTGCTCAGGTGAGTAGGTGGGATGTAATCGGTATGATCTTTTAATCTAGTATTTGGCAAACCCAAAGTTCATATGGATTTCCATATGAAGTTCCTTCATGCGAAATTGTTCTAGGGTAAGGCATGTTATATTGGCGTTTCATCACATGCCCATGGCTGTAACATTGAAAGCTCAGGAACTCCGCTTAATCCCTGCTTAGATTTCCCCCCCCCACAATAAGCCTTATGCCATCATAATGTCTCCCCATTGACTCTGGCATCCTAGCCTGCCATGCAACACTTATGGGTCCAGTGCTGACACTCTAGATGGAAGTGAAGGGCATTACTATGTATTATATACCTGGCTAAAACGGCGTTAAGGTTTTAAAGACCAGTCTAGGAGGGCAAATTTTGCCCAAAAGATGAAATTGTTAATGTAGTTGGCATAAAATGACTATATGTACACAGCCTTCATACAGATATCTGATGGTTAAAACACTAAAAATAAGCATATTAAAAGCACTAGGGCAGCAGACTTGTTTTCTGTTTTTCAGAACTGCTTGGAACTTTAGACACAAGCGACATTTCTCAGGATTGCAAAATCTGCAGATAGACTTTGTTCTCTGCAACGCGGTTAGATGTGAACAAACAATCTGAAATGTTAACTGCTTCACACTTTATTTTTTTAATAGGATTGAGGAGGAGCTGGGCAGCAAGGCACGCTTTGCTGGCAAAAACTTCAGGAAGCCAGTCTTCAACTAAATGGATATCTTAATCAAAGCACTTATCCACCTGATGTAGTCACCATAACCTAGAGGAGAGGCGTGAACACTTCTGTGCTGGAGAGGCTTATTCTTCGGCAATAGTAGTCATGGTTCATCCCGAGCCTCATCACTATCCTGATTCTGACCTTCCAGTTCCTGAAGCTTTGCTGCTCATTAGGACGATTCCTTGTTTGTCACTCTCGGTGCCTGCATGTTGTCTGTTTCTTATTGTGGTTATGGTCCTGAACACTTCAATCTGGTCTAATGTTATCATCAAGTTGTGTTGCAGTTTATCGGGAGGCTAGTTAATGGTCAGGTAACTGTAGTTTACAAAGAGCTAATAAACTGTTTTGAAGGTGTCTTTGTGTTAATCTTCATTTGGTTTTACATGACAGATCAGCTTGTTCTGGCTATTGCTTCTGCACCAGAAACGTGTAACAGCCACGCAGCATGCACATTAAAACACAAACTATACAAATAACCCCGTGCAAGAATGACACCCAAATAAGTGAACTCGCATTAAAAAAAAATGGATAAACTTACAGAAATAACTCATATTTAATCTATTGGCCACCTCTTAGAGATATATTCTTTGGTTAGTTATTTGTGCACACTAAAAAAAAAAAAAACTCCTTACAAGAAGTGGAACTATGGGCATTTGTATGTATTTGCTATCTGGGTTTTTTTATAGTATAGCCTTGAAATTGTAGTCTTTTATGGCACCTGGCTAGAATATTTGCCAATTTTGACTGCAATTGAAAGTACAAGTACTCTGCATGGAACAGCCCTTGTAAGCAGTCACTGTAGCTGGCTGAACGCAGAAAGTCTGCTTAATTCTTGAAAGACTATTAGGTGTTTGTCAAAGGTAAATTACTTTTACAGAATTAGCACAATCTGTAGCACACAATGTAATACACTGATGCTATGGAGTCGTATTGGAATCGGCTGGATGCTGACCAGTGGTCATCCAAGGATGTTAAAAGCTGTTCGTTGGCCACACTAGCAAGCTACACGTAAGACAAAAAAAACAAATAGGTGCGTCGGCCAAAACATGTATTTAACTTGGTTGACATAATTCTGACAAGGTAGGGAAATCCACAATCTCAAGTTTAAGAAATATAAGTTTCTGTAAGAAGTCTGAAGAGTGTAAAAAGGTTTACACTGGACGGTTTCATTGTGTATCCTACCTAGATCTTCTGATAAGGAAGTAAGAAAAGCAATAATTGCTAGAATAAGGGCGTGCTGGGTTGTAGCCGTTTGGCTGACTACCACTTGTTATAGATATAATGTGAAATTAGGAGAAACGACCTAGAAGTTTGATTTGGTCCATTTCTACCCTATTTGAACAAATACTGTGAACAATGCAAACTTAACGTTCATTGAATGGTAATTTATAAAAATTCTCTTGGGTAAAACCTCACCGTATGGACAGTTTATATTGCCCACAGGAAAAAGTACAGAAATACCAGTCCGAACACTAACCGTTTGCATACCCTGGTCAACCACATCAACCTTCTATATCCCAATCTCCATGCTGGCCAAGTTCTTCTGCCTGTTCTCCAGCCCCGGTACTTATTTTCCCTCCCTCAGCTGTCCTGCCCGCTGTGTTTTCAACTCTTTCATCCATATTGTTCCTTCACTCTGCTTTTTTTTTATGCCTTTTATTAGAAATGTGGCTGCTTCAAGCAATGTTAATTTATGCAACAACTACAATCATTAAACCCTGGTAGCCTGAGAACTTTAAATAAGATAGTACTTGGTATATTCGAGATATAAACCCCCATCAGTAATAGGTTTACTCATTTAGTTACGTTGTACCAGCATCCACTGGGTTATTGGACAAAGTTGAAAAATGATGTACCGTATTTGGCTTCTTGCTGGTTTGGGACAAGTTACTGTATGACTACAGACAGAACAGAATTTGACTTGGTTATGGATATAAAGGATTTTTAGATCAATGGCTTTTTCCAATAAATTTGCCATATAGCCATACAATGAATTACTTTGAGGCCTTGTAACATATAATAAATAAACCTCACACTGCCTGTTCTCAGCTCCATTGATTTTTGGCCATAGTAGTTAGAATCAGCTTTCAAGGTAACTCCTATATTCAAGGTTGCGAATTAAATGGAGCATTTGCCGGGGGATGTCAGCAGTGCAATGTATTGATCCATCTGAAAACTGCTGCCCGCAGGGCTCCATAGTTTGCTTCTGCCCGGCCCTGTGCGAACTTAAAAGGCGAGCACCGGGATATGATGTCATACTCTGGTCCTCCGCAGTAAGGACAGTGATGTGAAGGAGCTGGCACTGGGTTAGGACTATGGAAGTGTCATAGATAAATATGCTTCTCATTGGAAGACACTATTCTTGAACACAGAATAGATTCTACACTCAATGTATCTCTTAGTGTTTTAGACTTCAATTTCAGTCTTCTGGAATCAAGAGAAAACTAAGGTAGAACTTGCCATATTTGGTCTATCAATAACGTGACTACTTGTTTAGCGAAACCTTGCAATCTGTCGACTTTGTGAAAGTCTGTATTTAAAAAAAAAACAAAAAAAAAAAAACATTAAAATCATGAGTTCTCCTATGGCTGCTGTTCGACTCAATTTTACTGATCTTTGACCAGCCTCAGGATTGTAGAGAAGCAAGACATAGAACATTCCTATTAACCGGCTGTCTCCGGAGACTTCTAAGGGTTTGCATTTTCAGAGACAATCACACAAACTCTAGGACAGGCTATTAGTTTATCAGTCTGCCTTAATTAATATTTTATTTAAAATGTTAGTCCATAAGCACTAGAGGGCACTGGCTGCCTGTGATACTGGCTTCCAATGAATTAAGCAATCAAGTGAGTATTTTAGCCTGGTAAATTGTCAGATTTACTACTAATCTAAAGTAAAATATAATTTTTCAGAAATACAAAAAGATATGATTTAAAAAATACTCATGTATTGCAACAAAAAAAAAGATTCCTTGTGCTTCTACATACTGAGTTTGATGAAAATCTACAGTATAAAAGCAAAATTCCAATTTATTTAGCCATTTTGCTACATTTTAGATTGTATGTACATGGGCTCCCTCTACTGGTAATGTCACATTTTACACTCACAAAATATCACTTTTTTCCTGCTTTACTTCCCCTGCATGCAGATCCGCAGCTGTATTATTAACAGCAGTCAGGGCTTGTATAGCAGCACAAATACCATAATAATTTGCCATGAGGTGCAACAAGCTTGAGACCCCTGTGTCTACAATGAGCAAAGTGTTTCCACATTCCATAGGAATAAATGCATTAGTCTTAAGCGGTGACGTCTTCTAGCCAAGGCTGACCAGGACAGTGGGACAGATGGGGCCACAGATGCCGCTAACCTGGGTTAGACTTAGAGTAGCGCTGAAGGTAAATACATCACTGGTCTTCAGCCAAATTTATTTTCTTGACTCTGCATCTTGACATTTGCTTAAATTATTTTTAGTTTGACCGCAAATTACATTGCTGATAGCGTGTTGATCTCCTCGATATACTGTACTAGAGCAGCCCATTCTCCATTTGCCCTGCAACCATGAATTTCACAGTCAGCATATGAGATGGTTGCAGGAGAAGACAGCTGTCCTCTGACGGCACAAGCTTTCACAGACCGATGGAGCACAAAGCTGAACTGCTGGAGATTTGGGTCAAGGTGGGTCACATGGACTCCATGTGGAGTTTATGTGCATGTGTCAAGATCTTACACTTATGATATATAAGGCTCATGCATCTTCTAATCTCATTACCTTTACATCATCTTATATGCATACCCGGGAACTCTCCAGGTTTTAGTTGGAGACCCCGGGAGGCACACCACTTCTCTGGCTCTTCGGGTTAACACCCAAATGTTCCGGATGGGATCGGGCTCTGTGCCGTTTCCGATACTAACATGAATATTGGAAGGTTTTCACATTTTTTCTTGTCTGTCTTTCTTATTATTTTGATATTTATTCTTGAAACATTTGTAAGAGTTTACATATCACTTCCGTTGATTTAGTTTAAATTTGTTTCTGCAGGCTCTGGTGATGATGATATTTGGGGATATCCTCTGTATATTGGCCTGGTTTATGATGATAGAGGACAGTGAACAATCTCAACTAGATATAACTGATGATCTACTGGTAGAAACAGGAGAGCTAAGAGAGGGTGAGGAGATGACGGATGGGGAAGCCTCACCAAGGCCGAGATGGAGCAGGAGAAGGAGAGAAACCATTCCCCATTGTAGCACATGTTTGGGTTGGGTGGGCTTGACAGATTTCATCAGCATCCTGAAGACTGAGTGAAAATCCCAAAACTCCAGAGACAGAAAATATTTTATATTACCGAAGGCAACGAAAGGACACTTCATCATATAATGCGGAGGATGAGACACCCGGAGACTGCAGCGTGAGTCTTTCAGAGTACATGCAGGGTCAGCCCATACTTATCCTGCAACCATCAATTTCAGTCGGTGTCTAAGGAGATGCTTGCAGAGGGCCGCCAGCTGCCCTCTCTGCCAGCACCAAGCGTTAGAAGATAATAGGCCACAAAGAGCTGAACTGCTGGAAGTATAGGTCAGTCTTGCAATGTGTTCTTTATGAGCTTGTCACAAATTAAAATGCTCGACTAATAAAGCTTATACGTCTCTCAGTGATGTTCCATCAGTTTATGCGCCTCCCTAACCCCATCTACATTTCCTTGCAGGAGCAAGAATTAAACAATATGTGCCTCTCTGTATATGTGCTCCATGCTATGTAACCATACCAGGGAAGACTCCGGGTGAAGCACCGCTTCTCTGGGTCTCCATGGAGAATCCCCGGGTCACAGGAGCGGCGTTGAGGCACGCCCCACTCCCCTTCCAATCACATTCGATTATCCTGCAGTTGGGGCTAGCCCGGCACGCCAAGTCAGCGGACTGGCTAGTGACTTTAGCAGGACCGCCCACCGGCATTAACAGACCGCCCACTGGCCTCAGTAGACCCACCCACCCACCTACATCCTGAAGAGGGAGGGCTCCGCATATACATAACTTAACCTGCCCCTATCACCAATTATACCCAGCATGACGGTGCAGCATGTACAGTATTTGTACCAAATCTCTATGAATGAAGATATTAAGGATCTCTGCAGTATTCAGTAGGCTGTATATCTATCTGTCTGCCTCCGAAAGGAACATCACAGAACTATTCTTTTTATATAACACATATTTAGTTTGACTATTTACCACTTTGTCTTTCCTCAAGATGCCTCCATTGTATGGATACGTGTTTTTACACTTGTCTTATTCTGAAGCGGCAGTGCATTTTGGAATAAAATGTGATTTTTTATGTACACAGTTAGGCATCGGTGCACTTTATACTGAAATGTCATCTAAATCATTAATGTCTTGAGGATACATCTCCTGCTGAAAAATGTCATTTAGCAATCCTATCAAAGCATCAGCCACATCAAAGGGCAAAGCAGAATATTCTGAGCGAGAGAGACGGGTTATAGCCGAGGCTGAGCTGTGCGTAGGTCCATAGAACGCGCGTGGCCACAATGATCCTTAATTCTATGACTGCATCCAGAACCTTCCTACCCAAAACTGGTCCATAATTACTTGCGGTATCGTTATCAAGGGTCAGCATCTGATTTCTATTAGTATAACGGTCTTATCCTTGGGTGTGTGTTTGTGTGGGATCTTTGTAGAACGTCTGTAACTAAATGCATGTTAATAATGAATACTTAAATACTCTAAAGCGATCTGATCTGCGCTGATCTAATCAGGATAAGGGAACCAGACCCAGGATAAGGGAACCAGACCCAGGATAAGGTTTGCTGATTATGCAGGATGCTGGAAACAGGCACCAGATGAGATCTTTTAGAATTCTACGAGAGTGAAGGGGATACGTAAACCGGGCTTTTGGTTTTCTCAAAAAAGGAAGAGCTATATTTTCACAGAATGAGAATATTTGAATTGATGAATTGGAAGTTCCACAACCAATTCGTCATCCCCAGTGTGACCCTGTATTACACGAGTGATTTAGGAGATTGTAACAGAACACGCTTCTTTGAACATATATGGTCTGGGATGTGTTAGGAAGAGGTGACACATGTAGTTATGTATCTGCGTCTCTCTCTCTCTCTATATATATATATATATATATATATATATATATATATATATATATATATATATATATATATATATATATATACAGATGTAAAGGTTCATGGATACACTAAACATACCATGCATCGCCTCTGACTTCTTTCATTGCTCTAATCCCCATGTTTCTCTTGGCTGTCTGCACCTATTTGAAAAAGTTATTAGGTGTTTTATAGATTGCCAGACATTTGATTGGAGATTACATTGGCTGTTTTAAGACTGACTGGCTGGTTAATAAAGATGAGACAAGTGGGAATAGGAAAAGCATTTGGCTGCATCGCCGAGAAAGAGGCCAATGCCGAGGTAGCGGAAAGAGAGAAAACTCTCGCTGCAAACCAAACGCAGGAACCGAGCGTAAAAATATAGCCTACATCAAGTAATACGAGCGCACGCTAAGAACACGCTGCCAAGTGACGACAACTTGCTCCATAAAACGATCCATTCCGTATAAAAGATTGTGTTTCTAGACACGGTAACCCAACAGACATTATCGAGAAGGTCCAGAGGTTAGCCTACCTTGTGAGACATTTAGACGTGTGATGTACTAAACTGATTTATCACAAACCAGCCTAGTGCTCCTATAAATTACCATATTTAAGGGAATAATAATGTCAAATAAGTACGGCCATGGAAGGTAAAACAGTGAACCCCTATAGCTCCCCAACATGTGCGGTGGTAGCCTTATGGAAGCCACAGCATGGCTGCTATTTCACAAAAAGGTATTTTACACAAAATAATTTTGCCTGGTTCCATGTAACTCCCAGACCTGACCTAGCTGGGCTCCGGTCCCATCAGACACAAACACCATAAGTGTAGAATGATGAGCATGACTGTTGGAACTGGCACTCCATTCTCCGAATAAATACTCCGGTTCTGCAAAACACACTTGACCTTAACTGTAAAGCTGCTTCACGCGTTATTTTCAGCCAAGCAGAGAAACAGCTATGAAGATATAGATCTTTAGCGTAGGCAAAGTGTTCTTGGTAGGTAGGGTGCGACGGCTGTGACCCTGTTGAATCATCAATACTCGAAGGTGAGGGTTTTACACGGGCGGCTCAAACAAGACTTACTGTTATTCCTCACACAATGAGAAGTTATACCCAGCCCGCTGAATATTGGTTCTGGAGCTCAACCGAAGTCATCAGCTGCCTTGTACGTGAGCGGATACTACATTTTATTTATAGAATTTAATTTAAAAACAAACATGTTACATATTAGCATATTATTAACACAGCACAACGAATCAGTGTGATACACGCATGCCCGGCAAACACATTGCATCTCTGTAAACACTTTTATATCAGAATGGCATCTATATTTTTCTTTCAATATCTAAGAGATGCGATAATCTATTTCAGACGTCTGAAAGGAAATAAATATAAATGCATCTGTCAGTATTCATGTTTTCTGAATGTAGGCCAAATGCACTTATTCACAAACACGTGGCATTTGGGAAATCTATCGATCCGCTGCATGATTATGAACACGAAAGCTACCAAGAAAAGGTCAAGGTAAAGCTTTGCCCCTACTGCTGTCAGAAAAACTACCGATAATTTCTCTTCTACCACCAGATTTTCTATTGTATTATATGAACTGCTATAAATGCTCAGTCTAATAATCCTATCAGTCAGTTTCTGGTGATCAGGAGCACAAAGTCCCAAGGCTGCAGAGCAGTTTCCCAGCAGGTTTAGTGAGCTGGAAGGGTCCCAGAAGTCACATAAAGCTGCAGCTGCATTATAAACGGTGGGGGAGCACAGCGCCTCTAGAGGCGAGATAGGGAAGTGCAAAATGATACCCAGAACAATCACAGGGAATAGAAGAGGGAGGATAGGCAAAGAGATATTTCAAGAATGATTCAGCTACAGACACAATACACAATACTTTGTGAGACCGTGCTTTGGGGACAGTCTTACCAGTGCATCCTGGACTCACATTGCAGATAAAGAAACCTGGATATACAGTATGTTGGCTATATTCTCTCTATATTATCTAATGTGTGATATGTGTCCCTCACCTCCTTCATATTTCTGCTGCCACATCACTCAGTATTATTTCTTGTTTTATATAGCGCCTTCATATTCCACAGTGCTGCACAATGGGTTAATTTAACAAATGACACAATACTAAAATACCTATATGTTTAAGAAGGAAAAGTATTCTAATTGTTAGAAAATCAGAAATCAATGGAAAAAAATATGTAAGGAAATGTGTTTATGATGTACAAATAATTAATTTTACCAATTCTGATAGATCTTTTGCAAATGTATAAATGGTGAAAATACCTATAATATACTCAAACACCCAGTTTTAGTACACTGAGTTGTGTTTTGTATTGTATCGCTTGCATGAAGCCAATCTGTGACTTAAGTCTTAAGTTTGACAAGGGTGTATTTGTTCACGTGTAGTCGTCTATAGTCAAGTCAATCTCAAGCGTACAAAGACAATGATACACAAACAAAAACAGGAAACACAACATCTTAGACAACAACACACCTCTGCCAGCACTAGATGTATCTGCCATACTCCCGAAGTTAGTCCAGCTCCACTTGTTCTGGAATACCTTTTGTTCAAAAATGTTTATTAGTATATCATATTATACATGTATATTATCTAAAATGTTTGTTTTGTTTGAATCTAACAGGAAAGTGATGAAATGTCGTATTCTATGTCAAACAGGCGCTCCCTGATAGAAAGTTCAACTAGTCTATAGTTTTCTACCAATAGGGTAGATCAGAAAATATAGGACATGTTATATATGTTAACTCCACCAGCAAGAGTTGCATCTAGTGCAGGGGTGGGCTGGTCTGAGAGGCAGGACGGTAATTGCTACCCAGGTCAGCCCAAAATTCTTCAAAGTGGTGGCAAGAACACAGCGGGGTCACGTGATGTTACGTGATCCCGTAGTAAGAGCGTGCCAGCTAGAAAGAAGCCTTCGGGGCGAGGTAGAAGGGGAAGTGGGTAAGGGAGTGAGGAAGGGAGTAAGAGTATGCAGGTATTAGCATATGTGTTTGTGTGTGTGTTAACTGGAGTGTGCTAGTGTGTTAGTACGAGTGTGTGTTAGTTCAGTTAGTTATGCTTATGTTAGCTTGTGTATGCGTTAGCGTGAGCGTGTATGTGCTAGTGTGAGTGCGTAAGTTTGTAAAAGTGTGAGAGTCAGTGTGTTAATCTGTGTGCCGGAGCATACGTTACTCACACTTTTACAAACGCACGCACTCACACTAGCACATACACACTCACGCTAACACATACACAAGCTAACATAAGCATACCTAACTGAACACACACTCATCCTCTGGAATGCTGTCAGCCTGTCTGTCTTTACCTATTGTGTAATACACCCTAAATCCCTCCTCACCTGTTGTCTCTGTAAGTCAAATTGTTATGTTATATACTACTTGTTATGTCCTGTCTACCCATTGTACAGCACCACAGAATTTGATAGCGCCATATAAAACAATAAACAATTAATCGGGAGACAAGGAACCAATGGGGCCACTTGGCTTTTCCTACCCCTGGGGCCAGAAAGTGCCAGCCCTCTCCTGATCTTGTGAAAGTTACAGGAGCCTGCTGTAGGATTCTGATTTTTGGGGTAAAACATCATTTTAACATACTATACATAGCATAATCTTGTAAAAAATATATCTTCTGATTTTTATTGTTTCTCGTATAACTATTTCCTGGCCGGCACATTACTTCCAGAGCTCGTCCGTGGAGTAGAGGCCAGTAATCTCGCCTGGACAACGGACCTCTACAGAATCTAATGGACACATCCAGACTTCTTAGCAGTGGGTATGAGATTTGTAGGAAAATATACAAAAAAATGCAAAACTATAATAGATAAAGGCTGCAAGACAGAGTTAAAAAAGCAAAATGATAAAATAGATTTTTTTTTTTTATAATACACAAGAATGTATACTGAGCTTGGGCGGTTTGGTGATATTGTTATAAGATTATTATTTTATCATAATTAGATGAAATAAAAGATGTATTCTTTTTTTCAATATTGTGTTTTTTTTTGTCCTATCATCACGTTTTTGGAAGTAAACCAAAATAACAAATTAGCGTGACTAATAAAGACAAATATCTCGTTGATTCTAGCCATTTATGTGTTGTTGACGCGATACGCGAATGTGGATGTTCATATTCAAGGTTTATTTGGTTTTTCTTTTTTGTATGTTATGTGCTGTCACCCATTGTACAGCACTATGGAAACTGCCGGCGCTATATAAATCAATAAATAATAATAATAAACGTTATTATCACCTCCTTCTAAATACTCTCAGTCATAATAAGCCAAATAGCAAACTTACATGATGCCCTCCGTGTATCTCTTTATTCTTATCTGAACACCAAAACACGCTGTGGGGGAATGCGGGGGGCGGTCAGGTGTTTCTATAAGTTATGAATGGCCAAACAAAACCTTTGGAGGCCATTACTTCGACTGTTTGGACTACAGTTCCCGGCATGCACAGGGAGATACGTCAGGAATCCCCGGATGTTGCACTCTCTCGGTCTCTCGCCCTTGCCTGCCTTTTCTCTCTTGATTTCTTTTTTTTTTTTTTAAATCACTTTGTTGCGCTCTGTAATTGGACACAATCTGTCTCTACAGCAGGAGAGGGCGGGCAAGACTACGCGTGTCGTCCAATGAGGTGTCGGTTTGCTGGAGAATGGGCCGGGTTAGGGGCGGTTGGAGGCGGAGGAGGAGTCAGTTGGTAGAGTCTCACACAGGCACATAGAGTCTGTTCTAGGTACCGGGAGAAGCCGGCCCTCCCCCTTTATTTCAGCACCACCCCAGGAGCTATGCTGGTGCTCAGCTTACTGTGACCCCCCATACAGGCCTCAGGATACTAACCTCCGGGGGAGCGGCCCACACTCACCCTCGGAAACCTGCACATTAACCGGCCGGAGCCAAGCCAGGCCGGGCCGCCCCGAACACACCGCTTCCCCTCCTCTTTTCTTCTGTGTGGTTCACACAAAGCTGTATTGATGGTGTAGCACATCAGGGGAGGTAAGTGTCACCGGGCTTATCTTCCCCCTGGCCTGTGCGTGCGTGAGGGGGGAGTGCATGTGATTGAATGGGGGGCCCTTAACCTCTGCACTCCACACACAAAACACTCAGACACCAGCAGGCCTGTGTTGGAACAGCAGCAGCCCATGTGTGGTGGGGGTTGGTGTATTAATTGATTATTACCCATTGTCCTGGTCTATAATCACATATGTCTCTCTGTATTTAAACCAGATTATGGAAGTGACGTGCCAGGGGGCCCTAGTGTGCACTCAATGTTTATATGAGTGAGTGAGTGAGTGAGTCAGTGTGATACCAGGAGTGGGATCGTTACTCAGTATATACTATAATCACGGCCGGCGGTTTGTGTTTGTCGCTTGTAAAATGTTTATATTCTCGTATAGATTGTTTACATTGGATCTGCACCCCGCGCAGGATCCAGAATATCAGGTATCAGGCGTATGTTGATAGAAGATCTTCCATCCTGTCTACCAGCGCGTCCGACGTTGCGGAAAGTTATTATTTTTTTTTTAATTTAGTGGCTTTTCTTCCACATGTCTTTTGTCCCTCAGCTTATCCAGCCTTCTGGATGAACCGATACTGGGTTGCATTGTATGCTCACTTTCAAGATCCCCACGGCTGAAAGGAGCAGTAAAATACTTTTCACGCCACTTTGTGAACTATCCAGACTGGCCCTGGTTGCACGGCGCTTGCCGCTGTCGGTTGTTAAGTTGAAGGTTAGTGTTAGGTTGGTGCTGGGTGTGATTTGTTTTGGGTTGTCTCGCTGGATGTGTGTGAAGGCAGACAGGAAGCTGACGCACAAAGCACAAGCACAGTCTCTTTTATTGTTCTCCTGCGAGACTCTCATGTGTCTCTTGGCTTATGTTCCAGGACAGGCAACAAGGAATCTCTAGAAAATGCTTTGTTGGAGCCACCGATGAGTTAAAGTGGTTTTTAGCCACTTGTTTAGATCTGAATATTTTACTAATATAGTGTAATTCTCAAAAATATAAAAGTACCTGAAAACTATTTGTATATATTGCGCTATGTCTTACTTTTTCTAGAGGACCCTTCATTACCCTGCGCAGCATCTTCTGATAATGGATCATAAACGTATACTGTCATGTCCCATGAGAAAATGGGATTTATTCACTAAACAGTCAGTGACGATGAGTTTAAGACTTTTTTCGCAGTGCATTTGGGGTAAGGTTTGGCTTCGTCTTCCAGCAGAGCCGTACTGGGAATGGTATTGAAAAATTGTATGTTTTCTTCAGTTACTTAATCGCGGGACATGAGGTTTGTTATTTTGACAAATTTAAAGAGAGATCATCAGCGGAGGTGGTTTAGTGGCGTTGTTTTATTCTGTTGATGTGTGTGCGTGCAATCCAAGGATTTTATTCTAGATCATGACATGCTGTTTATCCAGTTAAACTTTCCATGGTTTTTGTCTACCTGGCCTAAACACACCGGGAGTTGTGTTTATATATTGGTATCTCTCAGTGTGGCGTTTGCATGTAGTTTTTACATGTGGTGAATATGCACAGGAAACATTTCTTCTGTATCTGAACTATCAGTTATTACATCTCATGAACCCTCTATTTGTAGGACACGTACGATTGCGCCGTCTTCGTTCTGCACTTCTTTGGTTTTGAGGATTTTATTTAAACCTGTATGTATACAAACATGAATGTGGAGGAAAGGAGGTCACGCAAAGTGCACATCCTACCTTCTGCGCATGGAATGTTGAAATTCGTAATGGGTTAGTTGCTGGGACAGCGATGGTAAACGTGCCTTTATTGGGAAAGTTTCAGCTGCACCTCTACTACTGACAAATTACAGAATAAAGAATACATAGTGTGTGTGTGTATAATATTACATATGTGTGTATGTATTATATATATATATATATATATATATATATATATATATATATATATGATGTGTGTGTAATATAATCTATATAGTGTGTGTGTAATATAATCTATATAGTGTGTAATGTGTGTGTGATATAATATTGTATATGTGTACTATATGTGTGTGATATATGATTTGTGTGTGTGTGTGTGATATATGATGTGTGTGTGTGATATATGATGTGTGTGTGATATAATATACTGGTATATGTGTGTGAGATAAAATTATATATGGTATAATGTGTGTGAAATAATATTATATAAGGTATATAGTGTGTGTGATATTATATATATATATGTGTGTGTGATATATAATATTATATACGGTATAGTATGTGTGTGAGTGATATAATATCATATACGGTATAGTGTGTGTGTGATATAATATTATATACGGTATAGTGTGCGAGTGATGTATAGTGTGTGTGTGTGTGATATAATATTATATACGGTATAGTGTGCGAGTGATATTATATACGGTATAGTGTGTGTGTGTGATATTATATACGGTATAGTGTGTGTGAGTGATATTATAATATATACGGTATAGTGTGTGTGTGAGTGATATAATGTTATATACGGTATAGTGTGTGTGTGTGATATATAGTGTGTGTGTAGCGACCAGCTAATGGCATTTTTCTCTCCCTTGGCCTTTTTGTGGGTCATGTGTGTGTCTGTATACGATTCAGCAGAGGTTGCTTAGTAGCTATTGATCGCAGCGAGCACACGAAGACCTCTTGGTGAGATTAACAAGGATAACTGTGGAATGGCGAGCAGACTGCGGCTGTCTTGGTTAATCGCACATCTCTGACATCTCAGGAGCAAAAACACAAGCAAGTAACCTGTAAATTGTCAAAAAGGTGACCTAGGGAGAGAATCATGGATCGCTTTACGGGAGCCGCTGAAATCTACTTATCATACGTTATGTGTTGATGGACAAAATGCCATCCCTGTTATCTTTGGAAGCCACCAAATGCCTTGTTATTGTGGGTAACAGTAATTGTTGCCATTAACAGTAATAATTGATGGTTTTAATGCTTACGGAGACTTGAGTGTTTGCTATAATTTTCTGTACAGTTCTATGTTTAGCTGCATTATAGTCTCTGTAATGATATAGCGCGCTCTGTAATATATTGGACATGTTTGTTTCCTGTTTCTGTTTGTTAGGCTTCAAGTATATCATTCTTCACATCAAGAAAGCGATATAGCGGCCTCTCAATTGGTGCTTTATGCAGTTATTGTGTTCTTTTCCTTTGGAATTTTCCTCGTTCTCCAGTAAAAGTGCATCAGCTGACTTTTCTATAGTGGTGATGAGCCCTCCATTTCAGTTCAGATGTAATAAAATGATGTTGTAATTAACTGAGAGGGTGCTAGATTAGTGGAACAGCCTCTCTGCAGAAGCGGTAGAGGCTAATACAGTGAGGGAGTTTAAACATGAATGGATAGTCATTAGGCCATCCTCAATCTAAGGCGACACTGGTTAAGACTAGATGGGCCGAATAATTCTTGTCTGCCGCCAAACGCAGTTTCCCTCTATTCCGTATTCCGTAACGTTGCGGTGGAGCGAAGCTTTACAATATTGAGAGTGCAATCTGCTTTATTATTGGGCGAGTCGAAGGCTTTTTGGCGGAAAGGGGTTAAACGTTTCGTTTTAGTCACTTCTTCCATCAAAGAGCTGTAATCTGATTTCATGCTTAGGATCTCCACCCTGGGAAATGGTCATGCTGCACTGGTAAGGAATTTCTTTTTTTTATGGGAATTAAATATAACGAGGAGGGGGGCAGTTATTAGACTGGAACCTGGGTTTTTTTTTTTGGAAACAGACTATAATTACAGCTCCGGGCTCACATATTACCTGGAACCTGAAACGTGTTAAATGATACGTGTCTTCGGAGATATGTGCTGCTAACGTGTTTTTCAGGGGTGTCATTGAGTGGTGCTGTGAACGTTAAAGTGCGAGAAGCCGTATTCGCTTTGTCTGCCTTCCAACAATGTCACTTCCACTTTCCCATCCTTCCTCTGCCCTCCATCTCTGTAGTGTGCATATTTCCCATTGATTTCCTCTCCTGCTTGCTTTCACTCATTGACTATGTTGGGGGCTGGATTAAATCCACATGGGGGCCGCATCCGGCCTGCAGGCAATCAGTTGACAGCTCTGATTTAAATCATCGCTGATGTTTTTAATACGTGAATTCAAATTAAGTATCTGCTGCACTTGGGTTGCTGTCGACTCTGTGATGTGTGAAATCACTCGAGCGGCCTTAGAATCCCTTACAAAGAGAGGCTGACAGCCAAGCGCCGTACCGGTTGTGGCCGGTGATCTCTGCGCGAGGGAAGGTGGATGTTCGTCTCACTGCGGTGTTTGCACAGCAAATAATGTTTCTGGTTTCTCATCTTCTCTCCGATTGACAATTCATTTGATGCTAGGCGGTTGGGACAAGTAAACAAAAACCTGCCCGTACTTGGCCCTGTTCAGTTAAGATCATGCGAAATGCGCCAGACTTTTTAATGTTGTCTGCCATTCCCTTGGTCGTGTTCTCATTGATTATATCCACTGCTGCTTATTAAAAGTTCTTATTAGGAAAGGGTCTACAGACTGAATTGTATTTTTATTCACTTGGATAAGAGCATGTGTTACTGATCGTTTTTTAATACAGAATCCTCGCAAACTCTTTAAAATATCTAGTACATTGCAGCCTTAAAGCAGACGTTCCACTTACAGACGTTCCATGAAAGACAGACACAATGGGTAATGCAAGGTTCTTATGGGATTGCGTTGGCGTTTGGTAGAGGGTATTTGATTTTGGAAGTAAGGAGAATAGAGAAGACTTTGGCTTTCTTGACCCTATGGGAAATCAGAATGGCTCTCAAACTGCACTATAATCTGTGTGCCTCTGCATGGAGAATGGATTCTACTAAAGTACTTTGAAATCTGATCTTCTCTTTGTCTCCAAGTCCCTAATTGGTTCAGTAACTGTTTGGGTTTGTGTGGCGTGCCTGAAACACCGGTTCCTGCTGCTATTATCTCCTATGTGTCTTAAGGCACCACAGGTTCGAGGCTCAGCATGGCCAATCAGCCGGGAGTTTTTGGTAACGTGGTGCTGAGTGGTCTCTGTTCCCATCAATGTGAAAAAGAATAGGCCATGGCCAGTAATCGTCAAAGCCATTTGTCTCGTTTTATCCTCACCTTTGGTGTATATTTTTGAATGAGTGCGTCTGTCATTTTGGAATAGAGTCAGAGGAGGGCTATAATGTGATCTGCGGTCTGGAGATAATTCTTTTGTCTGCTGCGTACATTGCAAATAAACATGTACCTATTTGATGAAAGATGAAAGGAGTAGAGAACTGTTTGGATGGAATTGTGCGTTTATTAAACGTCTTTGCCGTATTTTATATTCATATATGTTCTCCATCTTCCATTCATTTTGTTTTACCTTCCAAGACTGTGCAGCTTTGCACTTTAGAGCTAAAAGCCAGTAATATGCGATAGCGAATGGCTCATCCATTCTTATTTCTTACCTGCTCTGTAACCCTCTTATTTCAGGCGTAGATAACTATTTTGCCTTTCGTTTATGGCAGACCACCTCCTTAAGATTAATTGGAAATGTGGTGTATTATCTGACAGCTGCATTTTATCCTCGTGATTGGACGCTCCGTGCCGTTTAGCAGAAATGCTGATGCCGGCAGCGGATACCTGATTGATGTATTTCTATACCAAAGGCAGTGTGTGTCAGTGTGTCTGCCGCTTTAATAGCGCAGTCTGCTTGTACATATTTATATCGCTCTGATTGTTTGGCTTTCTGTTGATGTGGTTTTGTGATCTGCATTCCGAAGAGTTGCTGACCCTATAAATATGCATTCTTTCCTGATTGGGAAATTTCACAGCGTAGTCCTTCCTATGTCCCGCTTCCAGCGGTGCCAATAACACATGTGCGAGGCTGGTATTCATTTTATTTCCACTGTATGAAAGGAGAACCTAAGACTGCAGGGGTAGACATCGATCGTAACGTCCGTTTTAAATGCTTGATATTAGAGCTGAAACAACGAATCGATAAAATCGATAATAATCGATAACGGAAATCATCGATAACGATTTCCGTTATCGATTAATCGAGTGATCAATTCGTTGTTGGAGCACTCGGCTCCTTTTACTTACCTCCGCGAGCGTTCCCCGCTTCTGCTACACGCTCTGCAGTCTCCGCCTTCTTTTAGCTACGTGACGGATGTGACGCGTTCCGGAGGTAAGTATTCTTCATGTCTATGTGCACGGATCGCACAGAGCCACTCGCACAGAGCAAATCGCTTTTTATTACATCATAACAAAATAAGAATGTTAATGTAAATTTTAAGTTGTTTTTTAACATCCAGTTCATTAAATTCTTTTAAATAAACGAAAAATTTGCATATTGTTTTTTTTTATCCGATTAATCGATTAATCGAAAAAATAATCGGCCAACTAATCGATTATTAAAATAATCGTTAGTTGCAGCCCTACTTGATATATATATCGTCAGTTTGTGTGTGTGTGTGTGTAATGTATATGCAAATATTTGTTGATAACACAAAACAACTGGAACAATGAGCTCCTATAAATGTTCTCCGGGCATTTTTGGCAACTGTTCTTCTCATAGTCCCGTGATTAAGGAAAGTCTAAGAAGGTGAATGTACAACTTTTTTTCATGTAGTTACTTCTTTGATCCCTAACAGCTTAGCATCGAGGCGCTGCTTGCTTTAATCATGTTGGATGCATTTTCTCCTTGCGGTTTGGTTGTCCCTGGCACCGCTTCTCTTTGTTGTTGGCATTCTAGCTTGTGGAATAGTCTATAATGTCAGATCATGGAAGGAGAGTGGCACAGCGGCTCTGCATTGCTTCACGTAGAAGCCAAGGCTAGCAGAACGTCTGTTTTGGTCAGAGGAAGAGATCCACTGTTAATGGGTTGTGCGGCTCAGAGTGAAGCTTCGGTTCTCCTGTTTCCTTCTCTGGGAATGACTCTATCGGTGTTCACCCGGCTGTCGGGTATACCGCGTTCCGAATATTTTATTAGTAACAGTTGCCAAGGATTGTGCCGATGTAGAGTGACAAGATTGAGCATTATACGGGTTGATACATTGTGTCTTTTTGTGTTCTTGAATAGCTGAGAGGCATTGTTTGGATTCCTGAATTGATTTTGAGAATGAGGAAGGGATCTTTATTTTAAAATGATTGCTGTGTTTTGAAGTTAGGAAAGTTTTAGTTATCACCCCGATTCCGAGATGTTTAAAGGGTGAAGTTTCCTTTGCTTTTGCTGTGATAGTGGCTGCTATCGGTCGTGTGACGTCCTGCGTTGTGATTCCGGTCACCGTGCTTTGGATCATCTCCCATTTTTCCTGGTACATGAGCGGATTTAATACCATCTGATATTTCTTTTTTCTCTGCTCAACGGCAGATCCATGTCCTTACTGATCACCTGTGTGTGTGTGTGTTTGTATTAATTTCATTATAAGGAGAGTATTATCTGTCTTTTATATATAAAGTAAGCTGTTACTTTTTCTCTCCTTCCCGTTCATTCAATTAAACGAGAGCCTTGTTGCTGTTGGAAATAGTGGCTTGCAGGTTGTAATGAGCGCGGCCCATACTGGCCTAAACAGTCTGAGGTAATGGCAGCCCTTCGACTACAAAAAGATGGACAGAACGCAGTGATTGTCCAGTTAACAGAATGAGATTATGGAGCCAGCAAAGCCACCGTACGATGCTGCACCCGATGCCGAATGTGACGTCATCTCCCAGTGTTATGCTTGTCTGACTCGATCCTGATGGAGGAACAAGCCAGCTCTGGCTCTTAGTGAATATGAACGGTTTCCTCTTCCAATTATTGACTTGCAAATTACTGTATTGGTTTTTGGTGCTCGAAGTGGATTCGGCCAGGCGTTCGTATCCTAATACTTATCTGGATTTGTCTCGTGTGAAGGAGAAACCTCATATGTTGGTCCAATAAAAAGTAACTTCTTTCACTAAAGACTCCGTCTCACTCATTTTTCGTGACTATCGTCTCTGTTGCTGCAAATGTGCAGATGTGATATAACAAGAGCATAGCGGCTGAACGGATTTCACTTATCCCATGTTATGTTTTGTTAAGTACATTTTCCATTAGGTATAATTGAATGTGACTGAGGCTTTTGAGTGCAGGTTTTATGCCAAGGTGTGCCGTGTATTCGGCGAGAAACCCGAACACAAATAGTTTAATGTCTTGTGTTGTGATGAATGAAATGTGCGCTGATGAGCTGTCAGCCGGCGATAGAAGGTTTTAAGAAGAGAATACAATTTGATCAGGACGCCTAAACACAAAGGGTAACCTTGCGAGACACCCCAGAGGATTACTGTGATTTTTTTCTTGTGTGGATTTGGACACATTTAAGGCAGGCAACAATCTAGATTTCTGCTTCATTCCAGAGCATGTACCAGGCTGGTGTAAAGCAATCATTCCGCGTTATCCAGTTGGCTCTCGTACTCTGGAAGGATGGAAGGTAATTAGCCGTGTCGGGCCCTGCATCTGCACCCGGCTTTGATTGAGGCAGCAGAGCTCCGTCGCTACCTGATTCCGCCGGAGTGTTTTGTTTTCCGTACACACAAGAACATTGACAATTTGCCAGAAATCTTTATCTTCCGAGGGGGTTATTGAGAGCTGTTTTCGTGCGGCTTCTAATTGCGCTTTGTGCGTTTAGGGAAGGATGCGTGTGGGTAGAAGACATTATTCTCATGCTGTTATCCTGGCTTTTGTTTTATGTGATGACGATGCAACGCTTTCATTGCAGTGCGAAATTCCTTAAGGTATCGAAAGCCCCAAAGCAGGGCTTAATGTTCAAAGTACAGGAGATCTCAAAGCAGGAGAAATGGTAGAACAAGAGGCCATAGCCTAAAACTAGAGCGTCAGAGGTTAAGATGTAATGTAAGGAATTGTTTGAATTCTACGGATGGGGTGGTAGATAAGTGGAACAGCCTCCCATCCGTGTGGTAGAAGCTAATACAGCGAGGGGATTTAAACCTGCATGGGATAGGCACATGGCTCTTAAATTTAAGAAAAGGCCAAAGACTGATTAAGATTTGAGACTTCTTCCAGTCTGCCCTCGATTTCTCTATTCGTTTGTGTGGCTTCTATGAATGTTCCTGTATTTTTGCTGTCTTATGGCTGGTCCCGGCTGCCTGTGCCTTCCATTATATATACATTTCTTACAATAAAAGCCCCCCATAGAATTAATATGGCGTTGCTGTCATTAATGCATTCTTCCTTATTATATTCCTTGAAATAATAGAGCCTTTATTTGCACATAAAGCCAGTTCTATGTAGGAGCGATGTGAACGTGTTAATGGAAAGATTTGGTGATGTCGTGTATCGCTGGTCCTCTTGTGGCTTTGTGCTAAATTGGGCCTGTTTAGGATTAACGTAAATATATTGCAGCAGGAATAATAAATGCAGCGGAAGGTTTTCTGCTGTTCTCCAAATCCATTAACACGTTTTTCTGTGCTTGAGCGGCTTTCATTGTTCATCTTTATGGTTCATGCTGAAGCAGTTTAAAGAAATAATATCCACTCTGTGCTGATACGGCTCTTTCTGTATAATCGCAAAGCGATGATCATACGTCTCAAGTAAACATCAGGTTTCCAGTTTTTATATATATATTTTTAAACTAGACAAGCATCTCTTTATTCATATTAATAAATCTGTCTGTATTGGTTACAGGTAGCTTGTGGCGGCAGCATATTTAGCTACAGGGATCTATCAGAACCGGATGCTGTTGAATTTTACATAAAACATAAGCTTTGGGATTTGCAGACAAGATCGGGGTCTGTGTAAATCTCACGGGCCCTTGGCTGGACTGCCATGGTGGTAGTAAGCTTGTAGGGGGGGTCGGGATAATATAAAGGGGGCGGTTTAATGTCCCATGCAGCTGCATGCAGTACATATAATGGCCGGGGGGTCCCTTTAAACTCTAAAGCAGAATGCTTCAACTGTACAAACTTCTAAATGAAGACCTACTTCTGTGACCGATTCTACCCGGCAGCTGGAAATTCATTTATTTATATGCAGGTTTCACTTGAAATATAATTTTGTAAAGTATAACGTTCACAGCATGAAAGTTGGATAGCCGCTCGCTCTCCTCTACTTATTTTCCTTTTTTCTCCCCAAGAAGCTGGTGAGACTGACCGCAGGGGTATTTTCAGTAGCTGGAATTTTACGTAGCGTCCCAACATCTGTTTTGTGGCCTCCTTGGATGAATGGTGAGAATTTGAGTGAAATCCAAGGCTTTTAATATACATCCCATTTGCAAAGGAAGGGTTAAAGCCATCAATATTATGCTGGGAGTTTTTTCAAGGCTAGTGTTTTCTTTTAAGTTTTGATGTGGTTTGAAACAAATGAGTCTTAACTTTGATTTCATGTTTCCCTTTTTTGTTAAACTTTCCCAAGCGGTACATAGCCTCCTGCGCAAAGTACTAGAACTAGAAAATATATGTTTTGTAGTTAAAGGGACAGTTTACTTTTTTTAATAGTTCTACTAAAGAAGAATTCATGTTAAGGTACTCTGAGTAGGCAGCTGGTGGGGCAGAAAAGGGGCAAATGCATATGGCAGATGGGGGAGGGGTTGTTTAAAGGGATCTCTTGGCTATATTAAGCATTAAAGTGTATATGATGGCTGGAGTGGCCCTTTTTAGTGGCCCTTTTTTTCCGACTGATTGCATATATTCTGGATTGAAGGGTACAGAGCTGTCCCGCAGCTGAACTCAGTGGAAACTTTTAGACGTCTTCCGGACACAGATATTTTGGTTTAGTGGTGTGGAAAGGTGCGAGCTAATGCAGCTTGGTACGGGTGTTCGGGTAAAATAAAAAGAAATGGCATTATAAACAATCCCTAGATTTAGAGAATTTATACAGGGGTCTGTTTGTGGTTTTGAAGATAAATGTGTAATTATAGAATAAATCTGAAACAGATGCGCGGAAGGGGAGCGCTTTGCTACAACTGGTATGAAAACTATTTAGCATTGTATTGTTTACTCGGGTTGCTGGTTTGTGATGGTGAGTAGATGTGCTCTTCTCTCTGAGATGGAAGGAGACGGGGAGCAGAATCCGGCAGCCCTTTAACAACGCGGACGAGGATATTTCTTTAAGGGCGGCTCAGCGGCTTCCGATCCGGGGAGATACTAAATCTTTTGCTACAATCTGCTGTGACCCGGCAGAAGATTTTATTAATATTGACACGTCCGTCACATGGCTGTCTCATTTGGTCGTGCTATTGCCTTTGTCACGTTCGCTGTTTTCATGCTTCAACATGTATTGTTGAAGCATGAAAACAAATAATTGTATGCATGGGTTAGCTGTGTTTGGATATTTAATAGGAAACAAATTGACGTTTGTATATTCTTCCTTTTTTAAAACAAAACAAAAAACGCATGTATTCTGCCCGGCTCACCCAAGGGCACTTTGTGTCAATCAGCCGGGCGCTCTGCATATTCAAGATAATGTTGAGGTCACTCGGTCTGTAAAGTTTGTCTGTTCTGCGTGTTCATTATTGTCAGTTGTGACGTTTGGGGGACTTTTCCTGCAAACACAACACTGATCTGGTTCTTTCTGGCAGAGCTATGAAGTCTACCTTCCCATAGACTTTCATTATTCAGAGTGTCCGACTGGGTGATGAAGACCGAGCCGTTCTATTTTTTAACCACAGTCAGTATGATAGAGAGTCAGGCTGTTTGTCCAGTAGATTAGGTAGATAGAACACATGAAGCTGTGTTTTAAACCTTATAATTATACAAAAACTATAACCGTATACATATAAAGTACTGCACATGTTTTTATTGATGTCAGACCTATAGTTTCTTTGGTCTTTGAGAGTTCAGTTTCCATCGTGAATAATTTCTTTGGGTTTAAATGTTTTGTTTTTTTCAGTTTTTTTTAATATTGAGCAAAAGTATTGTTTCCATTTTGCAGATAAAGTGTTTTTTGACGAGACACGAGGGGGTTTTATACACTAAAGAGTGAGTTGTGGGGTCGTCTCCCACACTTTACTTTCCATTATGAAGGGCCTACACAGGCGGGATCCTTCAGCAAGAAACAATAAAATTCTGCCTTTTTATTTATTTTTATGCTATTCTTTATATGGGGCCAGCCAAGCTGTTCCTGTGAACTGAGGGGGTAAAGCTCCGTCCCCGACCCGTATGTATGTCTTGTCATTTACGTTGTTTAGGGAAGTCAGCCGAGTGCATGGATCTGTGACGTATCCCGGTTATTGGCTCTTACAGATTAGCGCAGTGTAATTGTTTAAAAAGTTTTTGTAGCCCCCAGGACCCAGGCAGCCATTGCTCCTTTTTCTTTAAATCTGTCTCCTAGTATTTTTTTGTGTCCTTTTATATTGATCTCTTTGGTCGTACCTCATTTTAGGTCTTTAACAAAAAAAGAAAAAAAAGATGAAGCTGGCTGCCAGATTAGCCTGCCTGGCTCCTAACATCTACACGCGTGTATCCAGCCCTGGTTTAGAAGGCCTATCTAAACTATCCGTGTTATAAACATGTCCCCAATGGTGTCTGCTTAAAACATTGCAGGTCACTTGGGGGGCAAAATCAGCTTTTGGCCCGTGGTTCCCTTTCCTACTCAATAATATCGCTCAGTTATATGCCCTTGATAATGAAATAAACCTCCTTCAAAAATGTGATCCCTGCAGGCTGTAATTAAATCTAAAGAAGGAAGGAATGGGAAGAAATGTTTCAGCACATAGCTTTCTTTGTGCGGCTAAGAATGTTTCCAGCAAGCTCACCATCTGGACAGTATATGCAATATCATTCCCGTCTCTATTATATAGTTACAAGGGACCAAGTGCTTTAGAAATAAGGCAGGTGTGAGCATGTGTGTATGAATGTGTGTGTATATATATTATGGGGTAGTCTGATATTTAGATATTGTACATTTCACACAATATGCTATATAAGCTATACTGTATATACAGTATATGGACAAAAGTATTGAGACACCTGACCGTTACACCAACAGGGTCTTGATGACACCGCATTCTAAATGCATATATATTAGTATGTAGGTGGTTCCATATATATATATTTTACACAATATGTGAAACGCTCCTAAAATGTACAGTCACTTTTGCATTGCGCACATATACTTTACAGTTAAATATGATTTCATTTATTTAGCAGCATCATATTCCGCAGCGCTGTATATTATGAATATTAAGTATCTCGCGTGAGTCTGTGTAAGGACTAGATCTATTCAGCCGCAGCGTAATTAATGATATCGACTTAAAAAGGAAGGGATTTATTGTGCATCTTTACAACAGATAGAAGACGCTCTCCACCACGTTCCACTCTCGCCCCCTCCAGCGCCCGCAGACCAGTGCAAATGATTGATGGAAGAAATTGTGACTGATGACACTACTTCTCTGCAGAAACACATTGAATGCACTCTGAAAAGTAAGCTTCACAGATGGGAAAATGTCTGTACTAAGAAAAAATATATAAAAGAGCTAATTTGAGTTGATATCTTGACGTTTTTTATACTGAAGTCATTGTTGTTTACTCGCTGCCCTGTCATTCTGTCCCAATGGAAAGCATCAGAGCAATAATACACAACCTCCTTCTGCCCATGTGTAATGTGCTTGCGTATATCTTATATACTGTATATATTTTATATACTGTGTATATCTTATATATTAACCGTTTCTCATTCGTAAACACTGTGCATATTAAGGCGAGTCCAAAAGCAGATTTGCTGTGCTTGATATCACTAATATAAACAAATGTACAAAAATAAAACTTTTACCTCGGCATAGGGTCACAGTTAAGGTTCAGCAACATCTTGCGTGCATAGATTACTTTAAATATTTTGATATCTCATTGAGTGTAAAATAATGAGGGTCTTTGCGGAACCCTGGGTTCTCTTATAACTTTTCTGATCGCACCCTGTCATCAGAGACCCTGGTGGGGTTTGTATTGTCCTTTCGGGGTCTCTCGCACTGCAGAAATTGATGTTGGCTTCTAAGATCTTCTGTGCTGTCCTCGGTCATGAAGGACCACCGTTTAGGATGGGATAGAACGTCCTTTGTCGTGATGCACGCGATGTCCTGGTTTTAGGACAATCTTGCGTCGTGAATGGTGTGAATGCCATTAATTGAGTAGGGTAACTGCTGTATGTTAGTTTTGGTGACGCGTAGCATGAAATGGCAGGAGATCGCCTTCTTCTCCAGTCATTCCTGTCTAGTTTTAGCAATGGCTAATATGTTAACGGGTTTATGTCAAGTCTCCCGTCACATACCTGACGGATTGAGTTTGAAATGGATATTGCTTGACGTCCCCTGCAGGTTTGCGGCCAGCATGGACTTGGCCCTGATTAGTAAAGAGGAGAGGGGTAAATGAGATGGATTGCCCCCCCCCTTTGATGTTTCCCCTACGTGATATGTGGCCCTGCTTGATTTGGTTAGCCAGGTCTGGCTTGGTCTGGGCTTGTGCCACACCACTGGCCTGCTCTATCACCTTAATGCTTTTTCTCCTCCTGCTTGTTGTCCTTCTTGATGACTCTGACAGCTCCCGGCCCTCGCGGTGATTTGCGGTTTATGTGACTAAAGGGTCACGCAAGGTGCTTGACACAGGCTGGACTTTACCGCTGGTGTTTTTCCCTTTAATGTCATGAATCTCGCTCTGTATAATTGAGTTAATTGAGTGTTGATGGAGTTTTGGGAACATGCCAGCTCTTCGGTTGCGTGTACTTTTATGTATCATGTTTAATTCAATCGTTAATGGTATTCCCGTTACAACAGAAGGTATATCTTCTGGAATAGAAAACATCTAATAATCTAACCAGTGCTATAATATACCCCTTCTGGAGCTTCTGCAAACAATGCTGAATATTCTTTTGTTTCTTACATATGAGGGTTTAAGTATGTATGTGTATATATGTGTGTGTGTGTGTGTGTGTATATATATATGTGTGTGTGTATCTATATGTATATATATATATATATATATATATATATATATATATATATATATATATATATATATAATTTACATTACCCATAGGTGCCAAGAGCTTCTGACAATTATTTTTGTTCTTTTATAGAACTGAATGTAAAATGGTTTATCAGCGCAATCATTAATGTGGGTTACATGGAGGGCCAAATGTATGGGGAAGAAATAAGCTGGCGTGTTTCCTCATTATATGTGACTGCCATCTTGTTTGTAACCAGCAAAATGCAGCAGAAATGGTGTGTTTTTATCTAGAAATAGACTTTTGAGATGCGTTTGGCTGTAGATATCTCCTGTACGGCTATCTGCAGAGTGGGGGAAAGAATAAATGCCTGGGGGGCTTCTGCAACCAAAGGGACCACTCGGCTGTCATATGCATTAATGTGTACATGATGGCTGGAGTGTTCCTTTTAACTGAACGTTTTACAATTCTTCCTTCTCTGCCCTCAAGTGGGTTCCTGTGGTCCTCAAACTCATCCTCGAGACATAAATGACTCGCGGGGCTCCCCCGTTTTATCCATTAAACCAGAATAAAGAACATTTCAATATAATCTGATATGCAGACAATGGATTGATCATGAAAACTTACTGAATCTAGTCAGCTCGTTTTTCTTAATGTAAAGACTCAAACCTCAATCATCCCTTGGTCTTGTTTTAAAATCAGAGCATGCATGTTTAAATTCCACTACTGTGCAAACAGTACACCTTCTACTGGGAGACCATTCCACCTATCTACCACTATCAATAAGGTAAATTATTAAAATATATTCACACCCGGTGCTGAAGATACTTCAGCGTTTCTGGTGTAATTTTGTGAAGCTGTTTTATTTTCCGGTTCATGGTTATATCAAAAGGCTTTTCCGCTTTTGGGTTGACGAGAACATAGTGGTTTCTCAAGGGAAGCTTAAGATTTGTCACTGAATTCAACATATATAAAAAAATACTTTGATAGGCATGCATCAGTCTGTAGAGGTGATGTAAAATATCGGTGTGTGTTTTATGATATATATTATATAATATAATGTGTGGGTAGCATAAATAAAAGGCAATTAAGTCCTAAATGCCCCTATTTAAAAAATAAATAAAATAACCCCCCCCCCCAGTAATATGTATCGGGTGTCTTTTATGTCTCCATCTCACCGCAGAGTTGCCCGATTTCTCTTTCTAATGTAACGTAATGTATCTTCTGGGAAGCCGAGAGATAACACACACGCTCTGCAGCTCTATTGTAATTTTGTTCGTCAGACGTTGATGCCGCTGATTAAACGGAGGGGAAAAAACACAAACCCATCTCATGTTTAAGGCACGTAATCTCAAAGGAGCTTTAGTGTAGCACAGTGTAGAAATATCCCATTAAAATTACATTTGTTATACGTCCCTGGAAGCAGGATTGTGTACTGTCACAATAATACATAGTAATGCGTTCCTGCTAACCGCGGGGAAGATTTGCATTCTGCTGTCCTGATCTCTTAGCGTGTCGCGGGAAGCTGCATGCATATCCTCACATACACCTGATTGTATGTTGGGTGAAAGCGTGCATGGGATCGGAATATGGCTACTGAATCTCAGATGAGACCAGCGACTGATTAAGGCCGGAGTCTTTACAGAAGGAAAAACGGGCAGACTAGACGGGCCGAATGGGTTAGGCGTTAGACGCCGGCTCGACTTTATACCGTGCCTTGTGTCGGAGATCCAGCTAGTGCTTTAATTCATCTCACAAAGTTCTGTGAGCGAGTAAATAATATCTTACCCCCCAGATGTCTGAGCGTCGTTTGTCTCTAACCAACAGTCCAACCACCGCTTTTCTGTTCATTCCGGTTTATTCTCATCACTCTGGAGGTATAGAACGTCTTTACGTCGCTGAATCCTTTTCACGTTTCTGTATAGAATAAATAACACTTATTGGGCATCCAGCGGGGGCTGCCAGGAGACCAGAACCGGCAGCAGTCTCTAAAACGGTGTACTGTGACCGATGGCTCGGGTACTGTTACGTTTTTTAATTAGATTATACTTTTAGCCAAAAAATACTAATTTTAACCCTAAAGACATTATTTGTTAATCCGTCTGTAATATAATCATAAGCATAACGTCATGTCCTATTTATCCCATTAGTATCAACCTTCAACACCTAGGATGTTTTTCGTGGTCCTTGGAGATATCTGCTCGGGCATTATAGTATGGGGCTCCATTAGAGATACCCCATACTGCTCTGGGGTGGCATGTTGTAACTTTAAAATACTCTGTATAATGCCCCCTGGAATCTTCCGACCATAGAAGGTTCATGGTATCTCCCCGACTCTCCTTTGTGTCCCCTCGCTGGTCATATGCTGCCCCGCGGAAACCTTTTGATATGATATGTTCGTGTGTTCCCGCGATCTCGCACGGAAAAGACGAAAAATCCAATTTCTCTGAAAATCTTATTAACCTGGCAGCGCTTTTCTCCGCTGATGAATAGTGTAGATTAATTTCAGATTGAAGCAGCCAGATGCAGATGTATCATGAATATAAAAGTATTGTTTCAAGAACAGTGGGGGGAAAAATGAATTATACATTGTAATGTGGAGTGTCGGACGGTTTCTTGCCTGACCGACATATTAAACAGGAGAGGAGATGAAATCTCTCGGTTGCGGAAGAAAATATGTCAGTCACCCGGTTCTGGCACCCCGGCTGCTGCACGTATCGCTAATATAACCGGTTCTGGTATAAATAAGAAGGCTGCATGGCACACATTATATGAATAAGAGGTACCTACGACCCCCATCACCCCCATCATCAAATGCAATCAAATATGCAATTAAAGCACAGCAGCATTTAATGCAGCATTACATAGTGAATAGCATATTTTGCACATAAACATGCATGAAAGCCCTGCGTAGAACATGGGACATACAAAGCGTAGAAGGCGAGTACAGCGTTTCAGCGAAAGGACGCCTTTCTCGGGGAGATAACTTCTCTAGATGTTGAGAAATAAAACTCCAGTAATGTTCAACCTGCATGAAGCTTGCAGAGCATCATGGGAAATGTAGTTTCATAGATCGCTTGGCTACCCCTGTCCTTTAGCAACCCGTAGCAACAGGTCAGTGTGTGCTGTGCACACCGGGTGGCGTTTCTTTTTGCTTTTTCTGACTGGGATTTAGTTGTTATGTTTGACAAGCGTTAATGTATGGATCAGCCCATGGTACTGTATACGGTGTTTAGGTGTAAGGTGTATTTTAGTGTTCGGCGTGGCTTGGTAAATGTGGGCATTGGGGAGTTTGGGTGATGTCGCTAAGGGGCTCTATGTCCAAAACATGGTGGCAATGGGACAGAGCGTTGGCTGTTGTAATCGCGCCGTCCTCGCTGTGGGCTCAGAGCGCCGGGAGTCGGCGTGTAGTTAATATAATGAAGTCCTCGGAGTCGCATTCAGCTCTAAGGAGGTTGTGTTTGAACAGTCCTTTGAAACGAGTGAATAGAATAAACTCAACAGGTATCCAGCTGTCTGTCACTGTGGAAACACAACAGATCTTTGTAGCTAACCGCTCCGATCAGGAAAATAATTAATTTTCCCGCGGATCATATATCCATAATTCTGTCTCCAAGCTTTATTTGCAGGTCTTGGTAAACAAAGCTGTTAGGTTTGGCACATTAATTGCAGCTTTATTCACAACGTGACTGTATAGCAGATCATGCGAATGGGAGTTAAAACCCCCCAAAAATCCCCCCCCATGGATAGAATTTGACAGTTACTGAAGGTGTCTCTGAAGCCCCTGCCCCTCTCCGTGGATTTTCCCTGGGGTAATTGGCTTTGACGGAGAGTGCTGGCTCTGATAATACCGCGCGGTGAGTCTGTGCGAGCCGCATAATGCTGTCTTATGCCTGAAGGATTCTGTGCCCATCAATCTGTTCTCAGCTGGGAGCGCGTTCTCTCCTGCTCCTTCTGTGACAGTTTATTAAAAGAGATACTTGCTGCATTTACTGTGTTCTTGGTATCTCGCCTGCCTCGGCTGTCAGAGGTAAATAAAAACGCCTGTTCTGTTGGAGAATGTTGTGTTTGTCGCATTACACCGATGCGGTGCAGTATACCAATCGCTTGTTTTGGTGCGCAAACAAAATGTATGGGGAATGCAGCTGCAGCTCATGCTGCGTTGGGGTGCTTACTCTGTGTGGCACGGAGAGGGTTAAGCATTACTTCTTACCTCCCGTGATGTATGGTGTAGCGCTATATGCCCGGGGCGAGGGAAATAGGCAGTGTTCATGGTCTATTATGCAAAGGTCATTGTTTCTGTGCTAACCCGATGCAAAGGGGGCTCCATCTGCTCCAGGCTCGGATAACGAGAGTCCCGGACTGGGTCATAAGAGAGGGAATCCTGGTTAAGTGCTCTGGGCTGGGATTTAAGGCATGGGTGGCCTAGTTTATAGGAGCTAATGATAACAACGCTCCTGTTTATGCGGACATTTTGAAGATATTGGCGTTGGTGAATATGCGCTCGTTCCAACGCGGTATTAAATGGTGATCTGTGGACTGTAGGGTAATCGGGGTTTGTGATAACAAACAATTCCCATTACATTGTATAATGATGCTCCACCAGTACCTTTTATGTTAATTTACCTTTCGTGGAAATGATCACACAAGTATGACAGCCCTTCGCTACTGCCGACAAACGCCACGCTGTGTGATCCTCTCGGAATACAACACTCGGCTACCATAAAGCGAGCAAATCTGATAACTGGAGGGCAGAACACTTCATGATCTCCAGTAGATGGATCTGCTCAGAGACCAACGGCTGTAAAAGCATAGTCATAAACGTGTACATGTCGCATAACACGATGGTACCTTCCAGCCCGGCACATTTTCACCTAAAGACTGTTTCATAGGAAACCTGTGGGCTCTGTGTGTGGCTTTTAGATTGTTCGGTGTCTGATCAGAGGTGGTTTGCACGGCAGCCGCAGTGATCAGGGGGCAGCATGTTGTTAAGATGGAGCGCCTGCCTTTGTCATTTGGTTGAGATATTGAGGAAGATACTCCCCCCGCCTCCCCCCGCCGTGAGCCAAACCAATCTGCTTTTCAAGTCCTATGGAGCTGAAGCTACAGGGCTGGGATTCCTTCATTAGACATTCTAAGCTATTTCATGCCGCCTGCTTTCTTCCACAT
This sequence comes from Spea bombifrons, assembly GCF_027358695.1. Classification (NCBI taxonomy): domain Eukaryota; kingdom Metazoa; phylum Chordata; class Amphibia; order Anura; family Pelobatidae; genus Spea; species Spea bombifrons. Next base: position 10,223,664 of record NC_071098.1, read on the forward strand.
CGGTTTTTTTTTCATCCCCGTGTTTTAGTTACCTTTTAGTTCATGCTCACACACAGCCGTGTCTGTTTGTATTCCGGACAGATCACATGGTTTCAATCTCCCTTTTTCTAGTATTTATATGCCTGACACTCGTTTGATTTCATGACGGGGAGGAATCGCATACAATTCATGTCATGCCACAATCCCCCCCCCCCTCCATGTATCAGAATATTTAATCGGTCTGTATTATTACGTCCCATATGCTCCTGCATTTTTAGATGCTTCTTGCTAAACAAGGTTAATGTAAGATGTCATCTGGCAGCTTGTTTGCAATATGCAAATGTACTGTATCCCATCAGTGACCACACATGTTCACATGTTAACCCTTCGTGTCGAGGCAAATATTGGTAAATGAAGCTGACTGCGCTATATCTATATGTGTGCTTGTATCTAATGCTAACCATTTAACCCGGCCTGGGGATTAAGGTGAATATTTGCGTTTGATTTCAGTTTGAATTCAGTGTGTGCGTGCGCGTGCGTGTGCGTGTGTGTGTGCGTGCGTGCGTGTGTGTGTACACGCGCCGTAATCTCCCTGGAAGCAAAACGGAAATGAAGTATGGATTTGGGCTGCCCGAGATTCCCGCTCCAGGCCGTCACTGGATGTCAAAGCTAAGATGGGTAACGGCTCGGCCTGTTTCTGTAGCATTGCCTACCTTTACAAGTCATGGTTTGCTGCCCTATTTACAAAAATTGCTCAGATCTCGTGTTCCCAGCAAAACCTCACTTTATTGTTTTACTTCGGATAGAAAGCTCGGGTCCCCTCTAATGCCCCCGTCGCGGAGTTCGTTTATAGAAGTGAGTCTTTGGGGCCAAATGAAATGGCAACGGAGTAAAGAAGATTATGGTAACATTTGGTTTATCTTTATGATTTCATACAATGTGTACAATGTTTCAAATGTACAAACAAATGATACAATCGCTTTATCGCCCAAGATGCCAAACATCCAAGCGATCAGGAATACATGCGTGGATACATGCGTGGTAAGCATATAGATCTCTACGCAGATTCCTTGTGATCTTCTTCGAGGATTCTTGCCGCGTTCTTCCTGCTCGGTGTTAATATTGGTTATTGTAGCTGTCTGTAGAGGTCACAGCACATCCAATGTGAACGCCGCCGCCGCGCAATCTTGTTAGCAAGCACTGCAGCTCGTGAAAGCGGATTACATGGATCCTGTGTTCTATCGTGGCTTTCTCGGCTGCAGGATCATTTATCCTTCGCGTCGTTTCCCACAGCTGGGCTAAATTTAGTTTAACCTTTGAGTTACCAGAAGCACCTGCGGTGCAAAGCCCTCCTATAAATCGTGATCTGGGTAACGGCTGGCTTTTATCCTGCACACTCGGCCCGGTGCGAGTTTGAACCGTATAAAATGGCCGGCTATTCTCAAGGCTGGCTTTATGCAGGAGTTATCAGGGCTGATCCCGCTCCCGCTGCCGTGTTTATTTCAGATGGGCACGGAATCTGCTGCGTAGCTGCCGTCTGCTTTCCGTGCTCGGCTAAACATGCGGCCATATCCATGTTCTCGACGTGTGCGCTTGTCAGCGTTGCTGTAGCGTTTCTGCAGTCAGCCGCTAAACAAAGAGCCCTCAGAAAGAAGCCGTACAATTGAGGCCGACGTGTCTGCCAGAGCTGATTACACGCATTGGGCATCCGTCCTGAAAGTATGTGTTTGTCAATATGCGTTCGCTGATGCACAACGCGTCCCACCTTTGTAGCCTCTCCGATAGTCTATCTGACCTCGCGTGGCAAATGGCCGTCCTGTCTTGTTAGATGGCAGCCGTGTGTGGTGGGTGAGGAGTGGGATGTATTTTTTACTGTAAAATGCGGCCCTGTGGCTGGATTTCTCCCTCTGCATGATGCTTTCTCCCAGTCATTGAACCCCGGTGTCTCTCCGAGTCCGTTTGGGGAATTATTGCTCGCTGCGCATGCTTTGTACGGATGGCACGTTAATGATTTCATAGTTTGAGATTGATCCTGAAATATGCTGCAGCCCTTGAAACAGATTAGAAATGTATATTGAAAATACAGTCTGTTTAATGTCAGAATATTCTACAAAGATCTTGGAGGAAAAAAAGAGACCCGTGTTTTGTCTTCAGAGGTTTCCATGCGCACTATGGGGCAGATCTAGACATTTTACATATAAGCTTGCATAATTATAGCTTCTACGATCTGACAGCAATAGAATGCTTATGGGAACCAAACGAGATAAAGCCAGGTTTTCCCCGGTGCCGGCCTACATCACTGTACACAGCGTTGGTTTTTAGTCTAAAAGAGGAAAATAATATTTTTTTCCATGGGAATTTAACGTTTCCGGATGTTATTTAAAGAATTAAAGCTGGGGGTTATTAGTCTGTTGCATTCAATTGGCTATTATTCATATGGTTGGGCTGTCAGGTAATGGTTGCCGCAAAATTAAATTTTGCTGCAGCAACGTCTATTATATTGAAGCAGGCTGGGGAAGCAAAACCTGTAGCTTTCTGTGAACTCCGATTCCCATGATCCTCGCTGACAGGGCTAAGCTTGACTACACAAGGAACTGCGTCATAAAGTAGCTTTCTGAAACGTGACCCTGCTGCATCGTCAGATGTTTGTGTAGGTCAGGGGTGTCCAACCTGCGGCCCTCCAGCTGCTGTGGGACTACATTTCCCATACTCAGCCTGCCCCTTAGCTGAAAGAGCATTATGGGAGATGTAGTCCTGCAGCAGCTGGAGGGCCGCAGGTTGGACACCCCTGGTGTAGGTGAACCACAAAGAGAAATCAAGCGGCGAGGGTTTGTTGCTCTATAACACACATTACATCTGTGTGCGGAGACTCGCTGCAAATATAATGGAGACAAGAGGTTAAAATAATTGTCTCTGACTCTGCCTGTGAGCCTGAAAGATATCGCAGGAAGCATAATTATTCCTTAATATTTCTCATTACCAAGCGTCGTGAGATTGAAAGGCTTTGAACCTGAATTAATAATACAAGATATCCATATTATATGTAATGTTTATGCGTTCTGGTGCAGAATGTGACCTTTTACGCGCTGAGACGGTGGGAGGAAAGTCAATCTGTGTTTCATCTTTCCATTTTTTTTTCTTCCCTGACAAGTTTATTGCTGGAGGACTTAGTGCTTCCCAGTTTTAGTCCGTTATGGACAAGTTACATGTGTACCCAGGGCGATATTAACGTCTTCTCTATATGAAAAGGGTCTTTTTTTTTTTTAATTATTATTATTATTGTATTTCAGCCTTGCCTCCCACCCGTTGGCAGAAAAATAAAAAAATAATAATAATAAAAAAATAAATATATATATATATATATATATATATATATATATATATATATATATATATAAAAACCTTAAGAGATTTACTTAAATGTAAATATATCTTCTATGTAATATATAGAAAAATACTTAAATCTATAACTGTACGTTTGCAATAAGAAGGGTGAGAAGTAAGCATGATGTCTCATCTGCTGCCCTGAGTCTCCTTGGCTGACCGCGGCGTCTACAGTCCTCAACGTGCTGGTTTCTTTGTGCTTCTTCAAAAGAGTTCGGACAGAACATCTGGAGCCGTCTGCCTGGGAGAGACTTGCTGATAAAGTAGAACTACCTTGTGTGTTGTTGCTGTGCTCGGTCTTGCCGTGGTCCATGACTTTTGACATCCTCATGTTGTTAGTCCGTTTGGCTGTTTGTCGCCCAGCTTGTTCCTCCCGCACAGCTGTTTCTGTTTAATAATTGTGTTCCAACCTACATATTAAAGTGATGATCATTAGTACCTGTTTGGTATAATTGTTTAATCATACACCTAGCTATATGTACAAAATCCCTGACTTTGTGCCAGTGCACCTAGAAGAATTCATGCTGTTTTGAAGGCAAAGGCTGGTCACAAATAACTATTCAAATGGCATGAAAAACGCCACTATCAGCATCCTGCCAGCTTATTTTATGCGCTTTGGATCAAATTAAAGTTATTTATTCATCCAGCGGATTGAAGAGGATCTGATCATGTTTGAAACACCTTTACTTACAGCTCTGTGTTTACAATTGGAGCCGTGAGTTTAACCATTTATTCTCTATTGATTGCATTTATTTGACAATATTACATCATTTTTGTAAGTAAATATTTTTGCTTGTCTTCACATGGTGAATTTTTGTCACAGATTTGCATAGGGTTCAGTTGATTTTCTGTTGTAAAAAAAAATTAACATGGCTATTTATTTTTGAAAGCATTTTTGCTTTACAGCTTTTTTTTTTTTTTTTTTTTTTTTTTTTTTTTAACACACCTGCCTTTTGCATGGTATTGTGTGTGTGTGCGTGTGTGTGTGTGTGTGTGTGTGTATATATATATATATATATATATATATATATATATATATATATATTATGAAAGGCATGAATTCAATATGTTAGCCAGAGCGCTCCTATTGTCCGTAATGCATTCATATTACAGTAGAAATAGATTAATGCGTGTATTCTTTCCCTTGAAATCTGGCATTCTCTTCCAATGCACCTCAGGCCATTCTCTTCTTGACCGAGCAAAAGGAATAGCTGGCTGGCAGTGATCTTAATAACACATTATCCCACTTTTCTTCTAATTTAAGAGATTATAAATGACACTTATATCTAGAGGATAGCGAGTACTACTTATGTCTGTGTTTAATTATCCATCAGGCAGTCCGTTTAAGGAACGTGCGGCGTTCTATCCTTTATATTGCGCTGAGCGTATTTTAAGATGGCAAACTTTTTTCTAACTTCAACCCCTTCTTCGAGACTCCACCATATTACATCTGGATGGTATTTTGTGAAGGAACGCATCGGGACCAGTTGAGGCCACACAAAATATTCCCCAATTATGGCATTTAGCACTTGCGCGGCCCGTCTTCCGACACATGTAAGCGTATCGTTCTGGCAGCGATGTGTTTGCAGGCGCTGTGTCCTGCTTAGTGGTGTCACGTTAGCACATTTAAAGGACACGTCACGGGATATTTGCTCTTCTTCATAGCTCTTAATCATGAGTGATGACAGTATTGATCCCACAGCAGTTGCTAATTTAGTCTTCTCTCTCAATTACGTTGTTGGCACGCTTTATTGGTGATTATTAAGTAGTTTAAGATATTTATTACCATTCCGCAATTAATTGCTAACGCCTGCTCTAAGATCTTCAAATGGCTTATATAGTTACCTGTACAGTCAATGCAAAATGGATAGAATGTGTCAGTTGTTTTGCTTTTAGAAGACGTTTGATTAAAATGTCTCTAACTCCGCATTCTAGAGATCCCCAAAGGGGTTCACAAATTATCAGATCTATTACAGACCACATCGGCCTTCCTTTCAAGGTGAAGCTCTCCGGCAGAAGTACCGTTTCGCTGTTCTTGTTCTTCTGGCCACCTTTGAAACAAGAAAAGTGCTCATACTGGTTGATATTTTAATTGTTTTTAATTTTTTTTTTTTTTTTTTTATGTCTTTGCTTTTTTTAACCAATTCTTCAAGTAGTGAAACAAAACAGGCACGGGTGCCAAGTGTACTTTATACGTTGCTTATAAGTGAGCGGGGTCATTGCTTATTCAGATGGTGTTTGCGTGGAACGGTGTAAAGGGCAAATAGTCATTGACTTTTGGAGAACGTCGTACTCATGTGAAGCCGAATCAAAAGAAAAAGAAATGCCGCTGAATGCTGTTCTATTTTAAATGTCATCTGCCTGTGTGTGGAACAATAGTTCAAACCTCCGTTGGATGCGGTCAGTTTTCTGCAGAAAACATAATTTTAACATTTTTGGTGATATGTTTTTTTTTGTAGTTAAGCTTATTTTTTTTCCCCCATAAATATGTCGTAGGTCTGTAACGCTTGGGTGGGTCGTCTGTTATTAACTGTGCTGTGATATTATTGTGCCCTTTCTGGGCAGATAGCCTCTCGATCTGCTTCTCGGGGGTGAGATTTGTGTTTTTGCAGCTTAGTGTCCTTTTTTGTGCGTTTCTCTATCTCTAGAACATATTAGAACCTAAATACTTGTGATATCAAGGCATGTTTTGGCAGCGGCACAGAATAACCGTTACCGCGTATGAAAGTGTAATGAAAATGAGTCGTAGGTGTTGAAATCAGAACCTTGCTGACCGCAAAAGCCTCTTTCATCTGGTAGCAACGTGAAGAAATGACATTTGTGGCTGCGAAAATACGTCCCGCTGACACAATCCTGGAGAGACCGTGTCCGCGTGTAACCGTGATCTGAGCGAAGTTTATTTACATTTATCTCTAAAGGCCTTTTGAATTCTTGCGCATTTGCTTACTTCAGGATCTTGGCTAATAGTTTCTTTATGCCAGGCCCTGATATCAGATTGGATTTATTATTTGTTTACCCCCTAAGTCAATCACGGAGGTGTAAATGCAACCCGCTCCCCGTGAGATTAAAGTCATACGCGGCGTGAGTAAGTGGATCGCGCACGCATCTACAGTGTAAAGTGTAGCCGGCACCGCGCACAGCACAGAGGTGAGATAATGGAGCCAGCATGCGCGAGGGCCAGCTCCGGGGATTCATGCCCCGATGAGTTTACAAGCAAACGTAGAGACAAATTGCTGCTCAAACAGCGCAGGAGGTCAGCGGCGAGGAGATGGAAATAGAAACGTGATACGCCCCGTAATGGGGAGATGGCGTGGGTGCGAGCAGCTTGATTTGTGAACATAAATGAGGGATGTGATGATACATTAGCCCCGCATTTATCCCGAGGTTTTGAGAAAGTAAATATTGGTGCGGTGCTGTAACCTACAAGATAAACAAGAGCTTCAGGCGTGACTTCTTCACAATATGCCAGTAATATGCAACATCTGTCTGTGACATTGAAAATGTTCCTTGTAATCTGAACCGTATGCCCCCAGCCATTAACGCGGTAGGGAGAGGGATTTATATCGTTCATTTGTAGATCCCGCTGATCCAGGTGGCCCAGGGGTCACGTGTCACCCCTGAGAGGTATTGTACGGCGCATACGTTGCCAGACAACACATAGGTTCTAAAGCCCTACATATTACATTTAATTACAGGTCGGCCCTTCAGGCCGGGCTTCTGAATCACACGTGCGTCTGAATTAGAATGTTGGAGTATTCTGCCCTGAGATCCGTGAAGTGTAGCGTTTGCCCCTTTTCCTCCCTTCCCCCATCCTGATTTAATATCTATTCATATGTTTTGGCTTCTTGTCTTCTGTCGGTGCCAAGTAGCCTTATTATAATGGGGAGAATAAATCTCTGTAGCGTGTGTAGGGTTCGGTGGTTTTAAGCGTGCTTCCTGTGCTGGAATGTAATGACCATAGAGGGACGGAACCTGGCATCGCTTTGAAGTTGGAAAATAGACACTTGTGCGTGGAATGAGGTATTTGCGGCCGAGGCCATGGGTCCCCCGGCAGCGTCTTTTGCCTTTCCTCTTATATCATGACTTTGACTGTTTATAAAATCATGTCTGTTTTAATCTTGTGGGAAATTGCCAGAGCTTGAGGTTGGATCCGAAAGGCCCTGTTTAGTTTCAAAGAGTTTACGCGGCAGCCAGGAGTCGGATCACCTGATTTTAAGCTCGACTGGAATGGAAAGTCTCCAGGTTGAGTGTAGCCTCTTAAAACGCAGCAACTTTCAATATGATGGGTATCTTAAAACCCGGTCTTATAACTAGAGAGTGATTGTTGAGGTCTGTAATAAGAAATGATCATTTCGAATGAAGCATTTATCTGCAATGGAGGCAAAGTGACGAATCTCTGAATAAACTGCTTAAGATCTGTATTGACTTAAATGAAAAATATACCCTCCCTCTGGGACAGATTATCCCAATTATTAAATGAGTTAATCTTCGTGATCGTTAATCAATCAGGTAAAGGGTCATGCGGGGCTGTCAGATTATTATATGACCTGATGTGGCTTGGAACGCAGTAATTGTAAAAGAAATAACTCCAGTTTTGGTGTTCCTGTAACGCACGTAGGTTTAAAGGACATATCAATGTATATAATCTAACGGGAAGCAGTCTGCACCACATCCTTCTGCAAATTGTTTAGATTTCACAATTAAACTGCATTCTTTTATTGTATCCTCTAACCGAATGCAACGTCGCCGCATGAACGTTAGATTCTGCCCTTCCAAACACGTTTCCCCTCCTTCACGCTTGCTTTTAGATTTAGGAAGTTTTAGCACTTACAACATTTCACAGCTGGTGCTGACGGAAGCCCCGCGCTCATCAAAATGACGACAGGCTGCTGGAGGTTTTCTGCCATATATTCCCAGCACTGCATAATAATGCCTTGTTATTAAATGAATTATGTTTTACAGCTTTAAATTCATATCTAGTTCTCCATTAGATGCCACGCCGTGAAACAGATCAAACCTCACTTCATTGGGTGGCCCTAATGGATTATTAATGAACTTGTGGCTCTTACATGAAGATTTTTATCGACTAACCGCTGCTGTTAAATGCAAGGTTTTGGCCGTCAATAGAGGTGGTTGTGACTAAGTGACAGCACGGACTGCCAAGTCTTCTAAACAAAGCGCTGAGAACCCTGGAAATTAGATAGAAAGTCTCCATTCTCCAATGATTAGTCAAAGAGGTGCAAATGCCATATCAGGGCATGATTTAAAGGTACACTGACCTAAAAAAACCCATAAACTAATATACAGTTTTAATGAATTTTTTTTAAAAAACTATTAATTTCAGCCCCAATGAATTTAAGGACTGTTTAGTTACGCTGCTGGGAGGCTGTCTAACTAAATAGCTACAATAAATGTTTTGCATGGTGATTTCAGGTCTGGATTTCTGCTAATATAACTTAAATTTAGCTCTCAGTTTATATAATATTGTATAATAAAGTCAGCCTTTTCTGCATTGGGTTTTATGGCAGCTACAAAAACACATTTTTAAAATAAAGCACTCAAATAATTGCTTGCATCTGTATTCCATATTTTTTTAAATTTTTTTGCTTTTAAAAATCTAATGTAATCATAAGCAGCTATGAGTTGAAATAATTGTTTAAAGCGTTGACTGTGTGTAAATGTTAGTAATAAATCAACCACTAGGTGGCGCGTTTGTGCAGTAAACTGATCATCTCCTTGGTCGCTGCCTTGAAATAAGATCACAGAGGGCAATCGCTTAAGTAGACGATAAAGCACATTGTGAATAACACCCAGGTTAGTATAGACGTATAATCCACGGCTAACAGCTGTTCCGAGCTGCGTCCGGCTCCAAATCTAATTGTGTTTTCTTTAGCTGGAGGAAATAATAATTATTTCTATAGCTGACTTATTAATAGCAGAACAGAAACCGCTTTGTTTTCATATATATATATTTACTAGGCTAAAGTACCCAAATCGTCAAAATCTTTAGATGGGAGATCACTTGTGGCCATCTTGCCGAGATATTCTTTTGTTGTGATACTTGTTTTTGCCTTTGTTGTGTTTAAACATTTCCTGTTGTAAACACGGATGTCGATGACTTCATGATCAAGTAAACAAAATCCGTTTTTATGGTTTCGTGGGAATAAATATCTTAAAGCATCGGATTATGTGAGGGTTTGGCTGTTTCTGTGTAATAGCTTATTAATGCCTTCTGATTTTCTTGTGACGGTTTCTTATTGTTTAGCTTTATAGACAATCTTGGGCAGCACACATCATTTTTTTTAGTATTTTTTTTAACGGCTTAGTCCTAATGAGCAGTTTATGGATTGTTAATGAAGTGGAACAGCATTCACTGAGATTACTTGTTCCACGCACATAAATTCTGGAGAAAAACTGCTTTTCCCACTGGAATGTTTCCTAATTCTGGAACGTGGAGCGCTCTTTGGGACTGTATTGATGAGGGGAATCTGTTTATCCGGCAGTATCATTCTTCTCAAATACTAAATATATATATATATGGAATAAAAAATCCTTTATGGTGCCGCTCTATGCTGATATAATTGCGCTCTCTACAATGTTGGGTAAATAGACCATAACAGATCTATTATTGTATTATTTTCTCTGTAGGATCACTTACAAAGAATCTGAAAAGTTTTTTCCCCCCTGATTTCTATGGCAACCATCAGTCCCTGCCCACGTGTCAGATGATAAAGCATTGGCCAAGGTAACATTTTGGATGGTCTAATACTTTTTTTCTGGGAAGAGTTTGGACATTCAGCAATACTGGGAATAATCCTTGTGATGATGCATTAGCAGAGTAGGTGGAACTGCACCTTAAACGTGTGTAAAGCAGCCTTCTGCTTCGTAAATCAGTGTCGGGGGGGGGGTCCGTGCGGAGGTTTCTACAAGCTCTGGGGATCTAGAAAGTATTTTATTTAGAAGCCGTGTGAATGATACGTACTTGGCAGAGCGCCTTTGCAGTGCCGCGGACCCCGTCCCGGAATGCCCCCCATATGAAGCACTTTGTCATCTTACACGCTGCTTTACAGTTAGATTTGTCTCCTTCCAGCAAGTATTCCCTTGCTGTTTTTTTTTCTTCGCCTTTTTAATCTGTTTTGGAGCCCGGTGCACGGTGGAAGGTGTAACGTTCTGGTCCGTTCCCTTTCCTACCTTTAAAGAAAAAAAAGCCTTTGTTTAATAAATGGGAACCATCATTTTTTATAAATATGTAACAATGTGTATCAAACCCCCTACAGCTTGCCGTTGCTCAATGTCATTGGGTCATTTGTTTTAATGAAGAAATATCCTATCTATTCCACTTCCACCGACACCTCTGCTCATCCCGTTTACAACAGCTAATTGATCCAATCGACAACAGCCTGTTAACAATAGAGTAGTAACATAATGGGGAGGAATAACAGTGTAGATCCCAAGGGACAGAATCCTACTATGATGTGCAGTAGATGGCAGAGATCCACTCCATGGGTAGTTTATGCACCGCACAGGGCTGGACAAAAGCCAGCACCTAGTCATCGAGCACGCGCAACCTCTTGTCTTCACATCATGCTTTTATTTTGTTGTTCAGTCTTATATACAAATTCCAATATTTTGATTAATTTAATACCTTAATATTTTCCAAGATATCCGTTATCTCCCCCTTTTATTTTCTCAAAATAATGACTTACAAAAGAATTCCTGTTGCCCCCCGTTTCCCATGCTCTGTTGCTATAGAGGGTCCCTATAAACAGCCTTCCGAGTCTCCGAGGGACATGTTTGGGTGACACTCAGGGATATTGTTTGCGCCCTTTGGATCAGCATGTTTGTATATAGTGGTAATGAATATACTTGGTGGGTTATAGTTGCCGTTACAGTGTGGGGAAGGCATTGTAAATGTGCACAGAGGTAGCGGTGTGTGTGTGTGTGTAGCGGTGTGTGTGTGTAGCGGTATATGCATGCGCATGTAGATGGGGCTATTGTAGTAGTTGTAGGGGGTGGTGCGTGGCTCGGTTCATTGTCTTGCACCCAGTGTTAGGCTAATGAGGCTTCGCGGTGTTTTAGTGTTCATGTTATAGGACGGTGCTCATTAAACCTCCTAAGCAAAGTCTCTTTAAACAAAGTCACATCTAATTCACAAATATTTTTGCGGGTTGCAGTAAACGGTTACCTGCTGATCCGGAATGCACCGTTAGTGGCAGTCACTTGCAAAAAGTTTTATTATAGGCAAACTAATTTAAATATATAATGCGCCTTTTGTCTTTGAGGTGATTTATTTAAGAATAAGTTTCCATCAGTCATGGTAATCGGGGTCTATTCACTAAAGGGAGAGTTGTGGTTTTAGCTCTGTTAGGAAGGTCCAACTTCAAAGTCCATCTGCTGCAGAAGGACCTTGGCTGGCCCTGTATAATGTATACGTTAAATCCGTGAGAGTTCAGTCTCCTCGCATTGGCGTATGCATTCTACAGGGCTGGAAAACTTGCTAGTGTGGTTGGCCCTTCATAATGGATAGGGAGTCAAAACCACAACCTTCACTTTAGTAAAAAAATAAATAATAATAAATCGTATTTAAGTTTACCTACCGAAATCCTGTAATTCTGATCTGACCCTTGCAGAGGCTCCCGGAGCGAGCCCAAGATATATCCTCATACACATAATGTACGTGAGTTGCTTTTATTTTCAATAAATGATATTTTCGCAGCCAATAGCGATTAATAGATCAGCGGAGAGTTTTCCGTAATCTTTGTATCTGCGTCATGCTGCGTAACTTCTAATGTCTGTCTGTGATCCCATGATTTATATTTATCACTAACATATATAATTCATGTGTCCATCAGTCTGGCCATCGCTGGCTGAGAGCACTTCCCCGGCACTTTCCTGGAATACTGCTGACAAATCACTTTTGCTCAATCTTCCATCAGTGTTGTGTTTATGTCGTTCTTGTTCCTCCGGGAGTCTTATAAATTACTCCTGTGCTCGCGATTTAAAAGTGCTTCTTATCTGAGAGTTATACGCACCGCAGGGAATTTGTATCACTTGGGGTTCCTTGTGTTCCTGGAGCCTATACATTCAGCATCGTACGCAGTGTTATTATATAGGCGTTATACAAATTCATAAAACTCTCTGTTTTTTACATTTAATCGTATCTACCTGTTTAAGGGTAAGTGATACCGAACTGGCATATTAACGCATAAAGGAATCTTATGGGTTCCAAATGAAATTCTATTTTAACCCCTTCAGGCCCAGCGGTTTTCATAACCAAAGGACCAAAATATTTGTAATCTTTTTTTTTATTTTTTTTTTTTTCTTCCCTCTCCTCCTGATCTGTATGTGCTGAACAAGCAGGAGGAGCAATGGGAGACCCCAGCAGAGTCTACAAAGTGTCTCTCCTGTCCTCCAGTGAGCAGTCGGCAGTGACACCTACCTGAAGGGAATGCCTGATCGTGTGATCAGGCATTCCTTGAATGCTGGTGTACTGGTGCTCAAGGAGAGCGCTGTTGCGCGTGATTAGTCGGCAGGAAGCCTGAGATGCTGGGTTTTGCTGACAGGGGAGTCAACATTCTTGCCACAAGTTTTAAGGACGTACAGGCACGTCGTAAGGGGCTGAAAGGGTCAGACAGCTCATAGCGGATATTTTATATATATAAAAAAAAGCCTGAGTGCTTTTACGTGAGGGCCTGTGTGGCACATCTTTATTTTCAAACATGAAAATTCTATTAAGTGTGTGATAAATATGATCATATCGCTAACACATACCTTTGCTTATTTATGCTTCTGTTAAACGAAATTATTGTCTATGATCTCTCCCCCTCTGGTGACTGCTCACAAACTTAAAAAAAGCATGTATTAATAAGTGTCTTTGCTGTTATGATTGATCGGTGCATATTTGGAGGTATTCAGTTATAAGATGATCCTCGCTGAAGCTGGGGTCTGCGTATGAGCGGCATGCCAGCGTTCGTTTCCTTAAGAATTTACATAGCGCCAACAACTTCCGCATCGCTTCTGACGATACATTTATTCAAAGGGTCTGACAGGACAAAGACAAACTATTAGGTAAAGAGGACCCGGCTCACAAGCTTACAATCTAGAGGATATTTTACAGTCTAGCTAATTTTATTATCTATGGAACTGTAAAATGTGGGAAGTTTAAATAATATTCATGGATTTGTACCTTGGCTCTGGAAGGTCGGTTCGGTAACCATGTCGGGCCTGTTAATGAAGAGCGAGTGCCGTGAAATGAAAAATCACTATCGGTTTATCTAGGAGCTCTTCTCTGACTGACCCGCTGCACAGCGTACAATAGATCTCAAACTCAGCCGAACCCCTCGTGTGCCGGACACCCCATCAGACGGGATTAAAGTGTTCCTGTAACACCGGCGCTACAAAAGCGTTTTCAAAAAAACAAAATTGTGTGAAAGGCTTTTCTCAGCCGTTGGGACTATTAACCCCTTTTAACCTGCGTGAAATGCCTTGCTTAGCAGCCTGGTGCTCAGAGGATTAACAAACAAAACATCTCTCAGTGCAGAGAAATCCAAATTATCCAAGCGGTATAATTACTGCAATATGTTTCCAGCCACTGCTATGGTTTGTGTCGGGTCACACTGCGATCGCCGTGCAGCTTCCAGGCAGGTAATGAATAGGAAGAAATCGATGTATTATTTACGGAGGGGTTTGTAACCTGTACTGGAAACATTGTTGTCTGTCTGCTTGCTCTACGCTTGCACGGGGCTCGCGCCCGGGCCTCCCCGACCGCTTGCACGGGGCTCGCGCCCGGGCCTCCCCGACCGCTTGCACGGGGCTCGCGCCCGGGCCTCCCCGACCGCTTGCACGGGGCTCGCGCCCGGGCCTCCCCGACCGCTTGCACGGGGCTCGCGCCCGGCCTCCCCGACCGCTTGCACGGGGCTCGTTTTTCTGGTATTGAGATTTAGTCAGCTGTGTTTGCGTTACAAGCTCTTTTTTTCTTTCTATCAGAGCTTTATCTTGATTGTGAGGGTCGGCCTTTGTGTCGGTTGCCTGGTACCTTCCTTTCTGGCGGCTTTTCTTTCAGTCTGGTTAATGCCGGCGGACCTCAGCCTTTGTGTTGATTGAAGGCTTAACAACTCCTGCTTGTTCAGTGGATCTACAGACAGATTTCATTCCAGAGCGGGAGGAGCGTCCTTACACGAAATCAGCACGGAATGTAAGATTTTGGCATCCTTACAGAGTGCAAATATTAAAAGAAAAATACCCCAATGTCAATATTAAATTATTATAAACGGCGCTGTAATTATGGGTTGTGTAAACGATAAATCTGGAAAGGAACTACAGTCACGCAGTAATAAGCGGCTTTCTAAAGGACGACACAAAGACTTTGATACAATTTATTTTTATTTGATTCTAAAACTTTTCACGCAACGCTGTTACCCGTCACGCTGGTTTCTGCAGATATCCCATGGAGCTCAGATTGACTGCAATCGGCGTTCCGACCTGAAGATGTGGTGTTGCCATATCAACATTTTTCCAGGACGCTTCTAATTTTTTTTAAGTGTTGCTGACAACCATCTGAAAATGCAACGCGGTATATGGGATGAATAAGATGAAATCAATTACTTAATCAAGTTTATACATCCTGATAAATGTGGCGGTCTGCGTCGTTAGCCCCGTGTAGATACACACGTCCTAAGAATATTTATATATCAATGAACTAAAGTTTACACGCCTGCATCTTTAAAGCCGTTCTTCAGTATACTTTAATGGTGATTTTTGTATTCTTTGCCCTTTATTGGGTCCGGTTCGATGAAGCCTTTTGTCTGCGGCTGATTACCCTTGGAGGAAACATCTTGCCCCTTCTGTATAGATCACTTATTTCCGCGGGCCGCACAGGATTGCCGTGTAACTGCATCTGTTGTCTCCTTTCTGTTAATGGCGCTCGGCGTGACACAGGTCCCTGATAAATGGGGGTCACTCTAAAGTCTCCCGTGAAAGATCCTGGAAAAGAAGTGGGATTGATAAAAGAACCCTGTGTGTGGATGTAGAAGCCGGCATGTGTTACATGTCTGGTGTGTGCATGTGGTTTGCGTTGTGTGCTTTAGGTCCGTGTAATGTGTGATTTATTTCTTGCTGGGCAGCATTTAGAAGTGTTCTGGAAGGTAATATTATACTTCGACCATCTGATCTCATCACATTCCCATTCTTCACACATTCTTGGGTCTGAATATACATTACGACTCCTCGGCCACTGAAAAGCTGCTTGACCCGCCATTGAGACCTCGTCAGCACTCTTAATCAGCGAGTCCTGGCTGTTGGTTATGACGTTTATTTACTAAACGAGTATTACACGAGAAATTTGCATGACAGCCTGGACCCAGCAAGCCTTTGGGGCAAGAAGGGCAGATCCATCCCATGTTATCGGACAGATGGAGGTACCCAGGGCCGTTTAGCCTTTCACGATGAAGATGCTGAGTTGGCATATTTTACTTTTATATCTAAATTTACATTGTTTTAAATTAATAAATTACCTGAGTGCCGCTGTGTCGAGGTGATTCCATACTGATTACTTCCTCATTGTATATTTGGGACTCGTCTAAAAGAATGTATGTGTATGTGTATATATATGTATATGTGTGTGTGTGTATATATCTATCTATCTATATATATATATATATATATATATTATAATTTAGTGTTATGTATATTTTATTGCCTCATCGAGCCTCATAAATATGTTAGAATTAGAACAATTCCATTAATGTTTTTAAATGGAGCTTCTAACAAGCGATGTGGTGAAGTGTGATTTTTATACGTCACATGTCTTTATTGTTGTGATTTCTGGCTTGTAAGATCATATCTGTGCAATGTGTGCTTTCTATCCTCCTAGCATCTTTTTATTAATAATAATTATAATGATGATAATAATAAGGCAGCGCATAGACCCGGTGGTTTGCGAGTAACGGAACGACAGCTGTAGCATTTCTCAGACGTTACACGTCGTCCACATGGAGCCGTATAAAGATTTCCACTCTGCTGAATTTTCTGTTGTCTTGTAGATAAGAACAAGGGTAAAAAGTTTGTTTTCGGGGTATTTAAAAGCTCTCCGGATCTCTCACATAGCATTCATTTGGCTAATGGTGACAATGGACAGGCCACCGCGTTCATCTGGAAGCGTTAATTTAAGGCCATTTTGCAGACATGTAGCTGGAGCGGCGGGATATATGAACGGAGAAATGATTGCAAAGATCCTCATAAATTAGTTTTATTTACAAGGTCATAGTTTCTGTTTATCTGCTGCTTCAGTGAAATGCACCAAATCTCGCAAAGATAGAACATCTGTTCAGAGAAATACCTCTTGCTGAGCTTCGTTTTACACTCCAGGGAGAAGCATAGAGAGCATGTGGTTGGTGAAGTATATTTGGGGTAAAAGAGCGACGTTGTAGACTTAATCAGCATTAAAGTGCATGTGATGGCTGGAGTTATCCTCCAACGCTTTAAGTGGGCAAAGAGACGCAGATTTAGGGGCTTGGGTTGGAGGCATGGCAGCAGCCCGTGGCCTGTAATTACGTGTAAGCGCACTTTCTGCTTTTTCAGTACACGTTGTGACATTTGGGGTTATTGGAACCCTTGCTAATAATATACCATTACTGGTGAGATCGGGGCTAGCCGCCCCCTCCCTGCATACCTGATCCCCGGTACCGGGAAGTGTGAGGATTTATTAACGATGTTATAAAGTAACCGTGGGTTTCGCATGCGGCTGGTTGGCAAGCTGCCCTGGTGGTGGCCTTAGTACCCCTCACCTCCCAAACCTGAGTAACCAGATGGGTTAAAAGGCGGAGGGGTCTTTTTCTGCCCAGCAGTTCAGTGTTGGTGGTAAGAACATAGCGAGGTGCCCCCTGATCACACACAAGCTGCGCTTTGGACAACACATTGCGGTGTTGTGCGTTCTGTGATAATGTATATTTTTAACTAGATGTTTCTTTTAGTCCTCATTCTGTTTGGGTTATAAGTAGGGGGTGCAGATTTTTAGCCCGCTGGCGGCTATTATTACATCAGGGTAACCTTCACACACCGGTCTTCGGTTACACCTTCGCGCTCCACTGGTTTTCTAGATAATGCTGATGGATGGGTTGCCCTTTGCCCTTATAATACAGATCAGGAGATGTCATGTCCTTAGCAAAGTGTTACTATCCTGAATGATGTGCTGTGCCCCCCCCCTTTATACCCACATGCTGGAACCCCCCCCTTTATACCGACACCCCCCCTCCCCTTATACCGACATGCTGACACCCCCCCTCCCCTTATACCGACATGCTGACACCCCCCCCCTCCCCTTATACCGACATGCTGACACCCCCCCTTCCCCTTATACCGACATGCTGACACCCCCCCTCCCCTTATACCGACATGCTGACACCCCCCCTCCCCTTATACCGACATGCTGACACCCCCCCTCCCCTTATACCGACATGCTGACATCCTCTGCGTGCCGAGCGCCAGCTGCGAGTTCGATTCCCGTGAGGGGTCTATCAAAGAACTCGCTGACAAATCGCACGAAATACCGGATCCCAGCGCACAGTGTCCCGGGGAGCTGAGTATCTGGGCCTACACCGGGGCTGTGCATACCGGGATCACCCGGGCCGCCTTTGTACTTTGTAACGTTTAATCTGTTGATCTAGTCCTGGATGCTGACTGCTCGGTGGGGATTTGGCTCAGGGGTTAATGTGCCGCCCTAACTGAGCACAGGACCCGTATGGCAGGTGCCCTGTCTGACCGCTCTCCCTGGGGGGCAGGTGTTAGGGGGCTTCTATCAGAGAGGGAGGGGGCACCCAGGCTGAATCCAGTCCGGGTCTTCCTGGCTGCCGTGCCTGTTGTCTCTGGTTAGGGAAGGAGGGCTGGAAGGGGCTGATCTGTGTCCCCTCCCCCCGGCTGCTGCTGTCTGCTGCACGGAGCCCGGATCAGGCATGTGGAAGTGTCTGCTGAACAGCTGAGGAGGAGGAGGGAGCGGCGTGCATGTGGGGACAGCGGGCGCAGGGGCAGCGGCGGCATCAAGGATCAGGGAGCGCTGGCCGGGCTGGCGCATGTGCTCTGCTTCCGGGGGGAGCTGCTTTTGTTCAGCAAGTGGATGTGCGCTCCCCCTTCCCTCCCTGCCTTTATCCCGCTGTGATCGCCCTCTAGCTTCCCCCTCCGTCTATCCCGTGTATCTCCCGCGGTCGGACTCTAAGGATCAGCCGGGATTTGAACTCTCACAGCCTCCACCCTGGGCTCTCCCTCAATGGGGAGCAGCCAGCGCCTGGCCCCCGCTCCAGGACGCCGCTTCACTTCGCAGGCTGGACGTGGCTCGGATCGCAGGCAAGTGGTGAGCTCCCCCTCCCCGCTCGTGTCTTCCCTGTGTGTGCATGGAGGGTAGGGGGTGTCTGGCAGAGCGTAACGCCGGCCGCTGCCCTCCACTTGTTTAGGGGCCGGTTGGATGCCGTCCAGGACTCTTAATCCTGTTTGCGGTCTCACTTTCCTGGCAGTGGAAGGGTTAAAGTTTTGGTGCCAGTGGGGGTTATTTCAGCCATGTGGGGTCATTACTCCTGAGTCAGATTTATCAGTCTTAGATCCGCATTCATTGGCTCAAGGATTCCAGGATCAAAGATACTTTTAAAGGGTGATGGTCGTGGGGGGTAAATCTGAATCCCATCACTGCGGCCAGCTGTGGGGGTAACTTTAAATGCATTGTCGTTCAGTTTGCCCGCACAGGGTTATTTGTGTGCCGGGTGCTGTGGCTTTTACCTGCAGTAAACACTCACGGGGAACTTTCCTTTTCAACAATGAGATCCAGCCAGAAATCTGTTTGGAAGACTGTAGGAAAATGGAACTGCCTCCCAGCGGTAGAGGTTAATACAGTGAGGGAGGTTAAACGTGCACAAGATAGAGATTTGGTTAGGAAAGCAGGCAGTGTAGATGTGCCGGATGGCAGTTGTCTGCCGCCCGGCGGCTGCATTCACTCCTGGGCGCCTTCCCTGTCCTCTCTTACCCTCTGTCGGTGGCTGGAGTGCAGGAGTGTCTCGTGGAATGCGTTTCATGTGTAACCGGAGCCGTGTTTGCTGTGTAATGTTTGCTCAGACCGTGTTCAGTGCGGCGGGGACAGACCGGCCCGACCGGCCCCGCTATATATACCGTGTATATATATATTTATTTATATGGACACATGTGGCTTCGCTCATTCCCCGCCTGTGTAATGTCTGCTTTTCCCCTCCGGGGTTGGGGGGGCTCGTGCTCAAACTCCACTCCTTCATATTTATCACATCCTCTTTAAACCCAAAAGGACCCGATGGGGCAGGTGAGGGCCGGAAATCCTTCCCCGCTCATCTGTCGGCTCGTAAATCTTTGCTCTTTGGGGTTTTTGGTAACGTCTTTGAGGCCATAGAGGCTGAAACAATAACCTGGCCAAAACTCGTGGAAGTGAAAGATTTCTACTCGCAAAACCCGCCGATAAACGCCAACCGTGATGGTTACTTACTGTACAAACATTTATTATTATTAGCTCCTCGAATACACTTTGGGCAATAAAAAGAACTATTATTATATACAATAAGAGAAAAGTCAGAATTTCCTGAAGTTAAAGAATAAAAGGATATCTTCCAAAGTATTTCTGTTTATAACTTGGACTGGACTTTGCATTGAGCCGGACCGCATTTTAGTAAATACTCTAATAGGCACCTCTCTTTTGTCGGTGTTATTGAGTTGTTTCCTCGGCTTCGGTTTAGTTACACGGCAGTCGCTCGGTTTTGTTGGCGTTCTTAGAATTATTCCGTCTTCTAGTGGCCCAGATGCCGCGGCTGCAGGTGAGCGGAACCAAATGCGCTGAATCAGCACTCTAGAAAAACCCAAGGGAACCGTAGCGCGCCCGTCACGTTTCCAGCCGGGAGGATTATATGGAGAACCGAGCAGTGGCCCCGGGGTTTGTAGCTCCTAAACCCCACATACAGGAGAGCTGCGCAAGGTTAGCAAACAGCAGCCAATGGGGTACAGGGTGTTCTCCCCAAATAAATCCTATTGCGGGTCTGTCCCGTTCCCTAATCCTGCGTGTTACCGTCCGACGCACTGACTGTGTGATGTTTACAGAGTGAAATAAGCAGAACGTGTATGTGTTTTGCTCGTGTGTTATGTGGCTGGTGCTAGAAGTCTCGGTAAGAAAGGGAAGTGCTGTGGGTTGTGGTTTTGGAGCCTCATGAAATCTACAGTTGCTGTGAGTTTCTTCAACGGAGAAGCTTTTACTGGGCGCATGGCGGCTCTCAGGGGCCCGTTCAGCGCAGGTTCCAGATCCGAGAACCCTTGTGAGAATTACAGAACCCAGAGCTGGCGAGGGGACAGCAGCGAAGAACGAGCGCGTTTCACACTTCCAAGCGCACTTAATCATAGACTGCCTCTATTTATTTTAAGTAGCTATAGCCTGGTATTATGTTTATGGGCTGGCACCGTACCACCTGCGTATGGGAAGCGGAGCCAGGCTGAGCTGTGCTTCTGGCAAACCATCCATCTCTTGTGTAACCGCCTTATCCTTATAGGAACGCGGAGATGTCACGGACTCTACTGTGTTTAGTGGCATCCAGCCTTCTGTGTCCGATTTCCTTCGTCCCCGGTCCGTCTCGTTTTGTTTTATTACATGCTCTGGTTATAGTATTTAAAGACAATTGGTCCTGAGGTTTATCTGCGTTTCTGTGTGTGTGCTGTTGTGATGTGCTGGTAGTAGTGTGTGCGCACTGGTGTGGTTGTGTGTGTGTGTGCGTGCGCACGCTGGTGTGGTAGTGCACGCTGGTGTGGTAGTGTGTGTGTGTTTGTGTGCATGCTGGTGTGGTAGTAGTGTGTGTGTGTTTGTGTGCATGCTGGTGTGGTAGTAGTGTGTGTGCGTGCGCTGGTGTGGTAGTGTGTGCGCGCGCGCTGTTGTGGTAGTGTGTGTGTGTGTGCGCGCGCTGTTGTGGTAGTGTGTGTGTTCCTTTTCTCTGCAGCTACACTAATTATTGGAAACTGTAGATAAAGAACAGATCTTGCTTTCTCTTTGAGTTTAACATCTTTATAGAAGCGGAGTATTATGAGAAGTATAATAATATGGCGGTAAGTGCCGTGTGTTTAATAATCGCAGCGTATCTGTAACGTTTTGTTGTGTTGCTCTATATGTTAATTCTCTTTAGTGCTGCTGCAGCCCATCACGCTGTTATCACTAATGAGCGAGGTTATTGTCAGCGATGGAGTCACAGGGGGCCGGGTAGATACATTAGGGCCGTTTACCCAAGCAGTGGGATGTGGCTCCCCTTTAATGACCGGCCATCAATATGTTTAACGTGTCCTTGATGGGAATTAGTCGGATTCTTCCGCGTTATCCGCTGCCTTCCACACCAAATAAATCTCGATGTGCAGCTTAGTAACGTTTGATGACCTCACTGGCCGTCCTCGTGCTGGTGATGAGTCTATTGATCTCACGGAATACTTTATTCGTTCTTTGCGTCATGGCGGTTAATGTCAGCCCCCACGTAATTATGGAGCAGCATGTTTGATCCCCCCCCCCGGTACAAAAGGCTTTGTCCCGAAATACCGAAGGAAAAAAACAAAAGCGCGACTGACATTTTTCAGAAAACTCTGCAACATAACTATCTATTTCACGCATTGTATGTAAATACCGCTACATTGTGTCAGTTATTCCTTCCCGGGAATGTGACAATAATATCCTATTAACCAGATCTCGGCCTGTTTAAAGCACATATAATGTCCGTGAGGGTTGTGTACATTATATTGTATAGGTGGATGGAAAGGTTTGGCATAGATACACACAGAAGCGGTTGCCTTATAACGTCTTGGGCTAAGGAATCCCAGTAGCCAGGTAGCCGCGCCGCCTAGATTTTCAGATGTGGCTCCTAACGTCTTGCACCGTTCTGTTGATCTCTATGGATGAGCCACTTTCTGGCTCCTTATGCCAATTTTTGGCAAGAGTCTTGTTGAGTCCTCCTCTAATGTACACAAAAATGTCACGTTCCGGTTTCACGGTGTCCTCAGTCTTGGCTGTTTATTTGAAACGTATGGGCTTGTTAGACCCTATAGATCCGCGTAGATTCCCGCCTCCTATACGCTTAAGCATATGGTTTGAGTAAGGAGCAGCCCGGAAAGGTGTCTGTGAGGCTCTGGGTTCGATGAGGTTAATGGATTTCTTTGCAGGTTCCTGGGACCGGTTATAGTCTGAGTGTTTATTGTTTGTTGGCAGGCGGCACGTGAGACGTTACTCGATCCGGCCCGACGATAAAACCCAACTAGTGTTACACCATTTTGTGGCGGCTGAAAGCGATGCATCGGCTCTTGCTGCTTAGTAACACGTTTGACTCGGGCTGAATACATCAATTTTAATCGGCTTTCAGTGCTGGCTTATTTGCGTTCAGCCTTGTTTAGAATCTGACTGCTGCCGTACCCCGTGTCTGCGCCCCGTACCCCGTGTCTGCGCCCCGCCACCTTTTCGTTTTGCGGAATGTTTTTCTATACGCCGTTGTGAATTGTTGGCTAAATAGCGTAATCCTCTGTTAATTTTCTCTCCCCCTCCTTGTGCTCCCAGCTGGCTTTATTACTAAGGCACTGTGTTTGACTCGTTGAATTGATGGTAATCAATTGTTCCTCCACCTCTCCCCGCTGCTGGAGGGCCCTGCCATGCATTGACGAGATTAAAATGGATCTGGTGCCGAGGGAAAGCGCTCTCCCCCCTCCTCCCGGTAGCTTTTTCCAAAACCAAGCTCTCGAAACAGATTCCCCTCTCCGTGAACGACTCTGAAATTGCTTTTGCGATGCTGACGACTTCTTCTTTAGCTCTCATTGTGGAGGCTGGCGTTATTTTGAATAATGTAATTATTGATCCAGCCCATAAAAAGGAGAGATTGATGGGTACATTTGTGACTCATTATATTCCGACTCTGCAATTTCCCTTCCTCTGCATTCCTGCCGTATCTCTGCCGTCCTGCTATTGTGATCCGGTACGGCGTGACACAGAAAATATATTTAACGCGGCCTCAAATCTGCATGCTTTACAGCAGCCATAAAGCGTAGCGCTCGCTCAAGGGCTGCCGGAAACGCAAGACGGGATGGACTATTATATCGAGATTTGTTTTGACGGTCATATTAAAGTGTGTTAGAGGCTCCCTTTTTACAGGTCGAAGGTGCTTATCTAATTTGGCTGAATTTTTGTCCTCGGAGGCTTTTCGGCATCTAGAAGAAGCATTTTCCCCAAATGTTGGGCTTAAAATCCTGATGACTTTCTGCCCTAGAGGGCATTTATCCCAAATCCCCCCCGGCTTTGCCCGATGCAGCATCCTACCCGATCCCCCGCATGGGTTGATGGCATCATTATGGTGGACTCTCATATCACGCTAGTGATTAGCGGCTGGACCCTTTCGCTTTAGATTTGGACCTTCGCTTTATGATCTTGGCTCTGTCTGCTTACGTTCCGGGTTACTTGCGAAGGTTATTCCAGAGTCTGCACTTTTGCGTGTGATACGGTGCACGGACCACTTGCACGTGACACATTTTTTAAAGCTCATCATAGTGTTTTCATCAATATCTTCCAGCGTTGTGAGCGTAATAGCTATTAATTGCGGTTCGACAATTGCAGGAAACCTCAAGATGAATTTTTCCCCGTAGAGAAGGATCTGTGCATGCGTTTTATGGCCTGTAGTAAACATGAACACGTGTAGCTTCCTGACGTACTTGTGGTGGGCTTGTGCTGGCCTCGTACGGTTATAGTACTTTGCGGTACAGCCTTCATCAAATCTCTGGTGTAGATTGATCTTCTGGCTTTAATAATGTAGCCATGGGGTTAATTCACATGTATTTGAGGTCATGCGTTAAATTACAGCAGGTGGCCAAGCCCCACTTTTATACCACCTTCCGGCTTCCTAAAATACGTAGGTTCTGCGTTGTTTTTACATGAATTTCACACGTTCTTGCTCCGTGTTTCATCGCTGTGAACGGTTTACTGACAGGACAAGTGTTCGGTGCTGGGGGCAGCATGACCCACCCGGCGTGTCTGAGAAAACCTTTGCCGCTCTATGCCTATTAATGTTGAACCCGTTGCTTATTTGTATAGTGAATAGATTAACTTTGCTGACTCCTTTATAAATGACATCGGTTAGTTGTGACTCATGAGTACAAAGGACATGAATCAGAGATATATAATCTCTTGACCATTTGGTGCCGGGGTCGGAACTGACGCCACGAGTGATACGAGGGTTCAGGCTGAGCGGTTTGCTTTCTAACCAGACTTCACGGAGACCGCGTTCTTGCGTGTTTGGCACTTCCTGTTACCTTGGATTAAGGTGTCTCTACACGAGATATTCTTACCACCAATGGACTCCAGCCCTGGCTCACCGCGCAGGCGGAGGTCTACAGAGAAGAGAGCCTACCGAGCGGCCAATCAACGGTGAGAACGGTCGGACCGCAGGTGGAGAGGAGCTGCAGCTTCTTCCTTAGATAAGCTCTTTATTGTTTCTCTCCTCCATGTTTAAAGACATGTTAAGGTACACATAGCGTACTTGAATATCCGTCCTTTACCGGGACTGTCTCTTTAACATATATGTAACGTATGTATGAAGCTCTTGTGTGTTTATGGTTTTTAATTGATGTTATCGGGTAGGCACTTTCCTGTTTTGGAAACACTGATTCCGTGTCATTAATAATTACAGCTTTTAGCGGAGGATGCGTAGAGATGTGTATAGAATGGCTTTAGAGGGTTTTAGACGTAATGTATCCTCAGTGCTTTTAAAAGTTGGATTGGAGTGTTTGAAACGTGTAACCTTAATTGGTTTTCGTCCCAGCCGTCTGAATGTAATATTAACAAGCATGGCAGGCAGGGTTATAGCTCCGAGTCCCGACTCAATCCATCCAAAAAAGGCATGGAAACTTCTCAGGGGTTGCTCTGACATCGCAGTAATTACATAAACAGGGATATTCTGATTACACCTTTAATCCCATCCATTTCGTAAATTAAGTTTCAAACGCTGGCTTTAGACGCATTAATTACACGTCTCGGGTTCTGAGCTTGTTGTGCTCGTCTTCTCACGGCGTGCAGACCAGGTGAAAAATGTGAATCACGGTAAGTTGGCGGCGCTCGGAACGTGGAAGCTGCTTCTCCGAGACGTTTAGGCTGTTAGCCCCTGGGCTCTGTTTTCTGAATTATGGCCTATTGAATGCAGATGCCCTGGAACCTGATAGAAACAGTATGTGAGGTTGCTCTAGAATCGGATTCCAAAGGGCGTAATGATGCTTTATGATTCTATAGGCGCTAATGTGATGGGTTATACACAGCGCCTCCGGTATTCCGTCACAGATGTCTTACGGAGCGTTTTGGAGCGCGCCCATCGAATGGTTAGAGTTGGTAATGGATTGTTGGGTGGACCATCTGTTTGGGTTCTGCCAAATGCACAATGTTTCAATTTATTGTCTGGGATCAAGTCTTCTCCGTTCAGCAGAACCCTCGAAGGTTTGAACAGAGTAACAATATATGTTAATAAATAGACCCAGGTATTTTCATAATATAATGGGTTAGCAGCTCTACATGTAAATAATGGAGGAGATACCGGACAGTAATGACCGTAATTAGCCGTTCTGTATTGACACTGGAGCCGGCGCTATCTGTACTGTTATCGACGTTTAAGGTCAGATTATGTGTTGTTAAGGAGGATACGTTTGATAAACTATTATCTGTTACTTGACTCCCGCTCGGTTCCGTTTCGATATTCCCATAGTATGGATTACGAGCCGTGTTTTTTTTTAGCTTTGTATAAATTCTTTATATAATGTGCGTCCTGACTAGACGCGGGGTGGTTATATATATCGCGAGCTGCCAAGAAAAGTGTCTCAGGAAATATGTAGATTTTCAAAGTAAGACCTTAAACCCAACGGATCAGCAAAACCCTTAAGTGCTACATTATGGGGTTGGATTTCTACGGATCTGCAGCTTGGCTTTTACGCTCGTGTGATGGGCTTTTGTTTAATTTCACATTTTTATGTGAAAGCCGGACCATACGAGCTATAGATTTTCTCCTTGGCCTCTTGATGAAAGCCATGTTGGGAAAGCGCTTATGTGATGATTTCAAGATGTCTAAACAGTCGCCTGTTAAACGTGGATCCTGTGTGCAGCGGCGATGCTTTTCACCCGCTGCTGCTTTATGTCTTTCGGTTCGCGGCTCGTATGCGTGTGAAAGACCCTGTCCTTATTTTGCCTTTACTGTTCACGTTTTGGCCCACAGAGACCAAAATTAGCCCTGTTTTGTCACCTCGAGGCACATATTCTGCTTTAGATATTAAGGTATTTTAATATAGCTTTGATTTTTCTCTTCCGTACATGAATTTTAATGATTAAATTACGCAGAGATTTACAGATTCTTGGATCGGCTCGTTTGCCGAAATGCATATCTTCAGTTTTCCCCCAAAACATTTCTTGGGTATATAATGTAGATACAGAAGTTTCTGTATTAAGATCATCTTGCTTTAACGTACAGTTATTAAAGGGATATGGCACTTGGCAGTAATAAGTATAAATAATGAATAAATAATTTGACTAATCTGAAAGCCGGTGCCATTAGAACCTCAGACTAACATGCCCATGCTCATTATTATTATTGTCTTATATAGCGCCATCATATTCCACAGCGCTGTACAACACAGGTGGCGTCATCGTTTAACCGAACCAGTTTGTAGCCAGTGGCTTTCTCTGAGATGTATGCATTGGGCCAGTTAAATATTCTTTATCCCATTTGAGACACTTTGGTGTCCCCGTCGTCTTTCTAAGCATAAAGGTGGAGATGGTGACTAATAGGTTATTTCTTTCTCCTTTAACATTCGTTCCGCGTGATGTAGAGCGTAACGCAGAGCTGTCTGACGCCCGCTCCGGCTGGATTTCTGTGTAACGCGGTTAAAATGTTTGCGGTTTGATGTGGCTGTTTGTGACCCTTCATCCCGGGTGTGATATCCGTTGTGTATGTAGAGCACCTGGCTAGTGATGTTACGGCTTTCAGTAGGTGTGATAATGTAGCTCCAGGTAAGACGGTCCGGAAATGCAGACAAATCAATGTGTCGAGTGGTGGAAGTCTCTCTCCAGCGCATCTCGTATTGTTTCTCTCTTTGTTGCTCTTACACGTTCTCTCTCTCCTGAAGACGAGAGTCGGTGGAAGGAAAAACTTTTGGCCGCACAGAGTAACGCCAAAGGGGGAATTGCACCACCCAACGTGCCATGGCTAACAGCCTTTTGTTTCCTAAATTGGTTTCCCTCAGGAAGCAGACAGTAGAGAAGGTCTGGGACATTTCTTTGAATGCTAAACTGTAGAGCGGCGTGGCTAAATAGAACTCATTATTTACATAGCTCCGTGGTGCCTGAGTGCCGCTCCACAATGCAGCCAACGCCAGGCTTTGCTGCTCATTACGTAGAAC
Source organism: Spea bombifrons (assembly GCF_027358695.1). NCBI lineage: Eukaryota > Metazoa > Chordata > Amphibia > Anura > Pelobatidae > Spea > Spea bombifrons. The sequence goes on from NC_071098.1 coordinate 10,251,459, forward strand.
TATTATTTACCGGCTACGGGAGCATAAAAGCTCGGAAGTACTTTGCCCTTTTGTGATGGCGGATGCAATGTGTTCTCGGCCTTCTTTGTAACAGGTGTATTTGTAGCTATTGTTAGCCCTGTTAAAACCTGGATATATGTATTCTTACTGAAATGTATACATTATGTCCCTGCCTTCTCTCCCTTCCGACATGGGATTTAATTCCCTTCCTCCAATGCGAAGTGCAAACATCTGCCAGATGCCGAAGCGGGCTGCATTGAGGCTTGTTCTTCTGTACCACTCGAGTGAGCTACATGATGATGATGATGATGAGTACCATCTCTAGTGCCTTTCGTGTTACTGAAACCCAGCCAGGGCTCGTCTTCTGCCGGGGTCTCTATGCATTGCCTGGGCCCCTGAGTTACAGAACATGGGAGAAAGGGAATTGGCAGGACTCTTATAATAAGAAATAATGGACGTCACAACGCTTACATTCATGCGTTTCGTCCTTTCACTTTGTCGTGACCAGCATTTTGCATTTCTCGCTTCTTGATGTGTGAAGTTCCCAAATTGAGTAGTAGTATTTCTAGATCACACCTAGAACCCGCTGATTATCTGCAGTCTGGGGCCGCACAGATGTTCTAGTTGTCAGTGTTTTGTTTTCCATGGGATTTGGCGACTGGATTAGATCTGTTCCCCTCCTGCCTGCCGAGTGCTTTTTTCCTCCAAGAGGTTGTTTCTACCTACCTCCCCACGCCTGCCTGAACCCTTCTTATCCATTTATAATAACATTCTACGGCCACAGCAGGCATCTTACAGGAATACCAACCACCCAAGGCGATACCCAGCGCTCGGCTTTAGTGCCTGTAGAGAGATCAGGATGTGTTTCTCCATTGACTTTCTTCCATTCTTGCAGCTGGTCCGCATCCCACCAAAGCATGTTTCGGCTCTCGCTCTCAAGATTGGTTCTCCAGGTTTGGGAAAATGTCTGTAACTCTTTATATAATTACGATTTCATTATATGGTTGGGTTATCAGACTTCTATGTAATTATATCCGGTCCTGAATACAAATGACTGCTTAATAGCTCATGTTTCCCCGAATCCAGCACGTTGTGCTCCATGAGCCACCCTTCTTTAACTCTTCTAGCACCAGAGTCTGTTGACTCCCATGGTTCGGGGTTAAAGAAGCCACATGTTGAGCGATGAGGCAGTGAAAGGATGGACTTATAGCTCTCTTTAGAACCCGCTTTAAAGCTAAATACTTGCTCTTCCCTTTGGTGGATATGAGGTGTATGCAGATAAAAGCTTAATTTCTGCGGTAAAGCAGGAGACACCATTAAGGTTAAGTGATCATGTTGTGACAGGTCAGCAGCCGCCACCGCAAGGTACCTCGACAGCAGCCGACAGCAGCATGTTTAATGTCCGCGTAGGCTGCGGCAACCGACAGCGGACAGAATTACCGTATCCTCTTACGCTTTTGAGTGACGTTTTTAATATCGCATCAAAGAACCAATCTGGTATCGCTGCTCAGTAACAGAGCTCATAGGGTGGGTTTTGTCTCCCCAGCAGCTCTATCAGAAGAGCGTTGTTATGATGGGAAACGGGTAGAGTTTGGGCGCAAAAGGAAATAAAACATTTGGTGGGTATTATGGAAAATGTCAGCCCATTCTTGCTTCACATCGACTTTAAGGGAAAGATCAAGTCTTTCTTTCACACATGAATAAGCGGAGTTAATCTCATGATTACAGATTTGCTACCGTACATGGAGAGTGGGGATTTAAGACTAGGAGGGGCAGAAGCATGGTTAAGGGAGGAGAGGCAAGGTGGAGAAGTATGTAACGTCTGCTTTGTGATTATATACCATGAGGCTAAACTTAGCCTCTTTAGAAGCCGTCAGGTTTGGGTGATGCCTTTATGTAGCTCATAAGTAGTAAATAAGTTACCATTTAAGTCTATGGGTACATGTTAGAGTTGAAATTTGGCCACTTTTAATTCATTTGAGTGTCAGAGAAGTGAAGTGCGCTTTCAAAATCCCGTAGCCGACGTGGATAAACAGAAGCAATCCGGTTTAATTGTTTTTCTCCGCCTTACGTGACGGAGCATACATTTGCCTTTTCTCTTTTCAACTCAAATTCTCTGGCATCTCTTCGGTAAGAGCCAAGCTGAGAAGACGAGTCCTCAGATTTATTCTCTCTGGGTATTGGCGTTGAACCCTCTGTTGGGACGACTCCAAATGTAGCCAGGCAGTTGCATTGGACGCTTCCCTCGGCTGCCCCGGGGTAACTTGCCAGTGCCTTTGGATTCAGGCCTCTGAGTTGTGTTTGCAGTCCTTATCTCCCTAGCTACCCTCAGTCGCTGTAATTCCTCATTTGCAGCGTCAGAGGGAAGTGTTTTTGGGCCGGTTTCCAGTTGGATCTGTTTTGCGTTGCTGTTTGCTCATCTGTGATGCTAATCCAGCATAATGCAGCTTGCAGTAAGCGTTAACCAAAATGAGTCTTGTGTTTTAAACTGGATGGTCATTGACTTTGAATGTTATATTTCAACAAGGAAAAGACGAGACTAACGTGAGATAAAAAAAAAAATGTTTCAGCCATGTGCTGCCCCCTAAATGTATATAAAGAGACACTTGTAACATTAGCCAGAATGTACATGGAAATGTTCTTCATTCATTAGTAACATGCTGTAACTGGGTACAGGCGAGTGAATGATGCCATCCCCGAGGATCACCGCTCTGCGTGCGCAGAGTGGGTTTTTATCCTGTATACGGCCAGCATAGTCAATCCATACCTCATCTTTACCCACGTTGGTGATATTATAAAGATGGCTGCTAAGCGGATGAACCCTACCGCGTTGTAAATACTGCCCCAGACACCGCAGGGTATTTATCATCACAGTCGCGTCATCTGGTTACACGTGAACGCACAGGAATGCTTGAAATTATGCTTTACCTATAAACACACAGAAAACCCGTTTTTTTTCCTTTTTTTTTTTTTTTTTTTTCCTAAACTGCAGACAGCGATTCATTCAGATTCATTTGGGGAAGATAAACCAAACCAAATGCCTAAAGCAGAAGCTGGCTGCCTGAGATATGGACTTTGCCTGCGCATTAATGCCATCGCACCTGTTTTCCTCCAGTTTTTTCCTTTTGTATTAAGCTACATTATGCTTAAATGTTTTGTAAATTTGAGGCCAGTGTTCCGGAGTCGAGCGATCCCCATTAGGAAGTGTTCCGGAGTGGACCGTCTCTCCTTTTTATTTCCTCTAGGTGGTTGGCGGTTGTGTTTGGTCGAGTATTCTTTAAGAAACATCTGTCGAGAGCGCGAGAACAAAACGCCGTGAATTTCCTGTAAATAATTTAGTGCTGAAAACGTTGATCCGTGATGGCCTAATGACTTTGCTAGTAGCCTGTGAAATGGGCTGGAGCTTCGGTAACATGCGCAGCGATGCGTGAAAAACATCCTGCCATGTTACCAGCCGACTGCGGGCTTTTCAGCTCCTCTCTTCCAGGTTTACATTTTAATGCTGCCAGCTTTTGAATTTATTTCTATTAAATGGTGTGTTT